>NW_023265372.1:0-1080 GCF_013103735.1 Etheostoma cragini
GGGGGTCTGGGGGGTCTGGTGTGTGCAGGTCCAGCTGCTGATCTCCTCTCAGGACGTGGAGAACTACAAGCTGATCAAAGCCGACCTGGATCGCCTCCGCACGCTGGTGGAGAAGTCTGAGCTGTGGGTGGAGAAGAAGAGCTCGGGGGGGGGCAAGAAGGAGAAAGGAGAGGTGGGGAGCAGACACATCATCATCTTACACCTTTACATCATAACCATAAAGACTCTCAGTGTCTACGATAAAGCGCTGGATATGTTTCATTCGTCATTATTAATATTACATATACAAGCTTTCATTAGGCTGTTGGGGGGGTTCAACCTGAACTCTATGTGACTGAAACAAGCTGTAATGTTACCCTACAGGACAGATGTTCATCATCAGGGAGAAACAAGCTGTAATGTTACCCTACAGGACAGATGTTCATCATCAGGTAGAAACAAGCTGTAATGTTACCCTACAGGACAGATGTTCATCATCAGGTAGAAACAAGCTGTAAGGTAACCCTACAGGACAGATGCTAAAAGTAGTGATTATTTACATGGAGTCTGGTGGGTTTGGTGATCGTGATTACATGTTAAACTAAAAGGATTTTACTCTTTAACTGAAAGGTCTATCTCTGTAGGGATCCATCACACAATGTCAGACGCTTATAATATAATAATAATCTGAGTCTGTCAGCTTGTTTCTCCCTGATGATGAACATCTGTCCTGTAGAGTAACATTACAGCTTGTTTCTACCTGATGATGAACATCTGTCCTGTAGGGTAACATTACAGCTTGTTTCTCCCTGATGATGAACATCTGTCCTGTAGGGTAACATTACAGCTTGTTTCTCCCAGAGGATGAACATCTGTCCTGTAGGGTAACATTACAGCTTGTTTCTACCTGATGAACATCTGTCCTGTAGGGTAACATTACAGCTTGTTTCTACCTGATGATGAACATCTGTCCTGTAGGGTAACATTACAGCTTGTGTCTCCCTGATGATGAACATCTGTCCCGTAGGGTAACATTACAGCTTGTTTCTACCTGATGATGAACATCTGTCCCGTAGGGTAACATTACAGCTTGTTTCTCCC
>NW_023265373.1:0-1593 GCF_013103735.1 Etheostoma cragini
TCTCTCTCCCTCGCTCTCTCTTTCTCTTTCTCTCTCTCTCTCTCTCTCTCTCTGTCTCTCACACACACACACTAACACACACTAACACACACTCTGCCTCCCCCTCCAGGTCTCTGGGAAACAGTCCGAGCGAACAGGAACGATCCGAAAACACGGCGCCTCCACCAGGTTCACTTCTGCTTTGTTCATCACAGATCAACAATATGTACACACATATACACAAATATACACACACATATACACACATATACACACATATACATATACACACACATATACACACATACACACACATACACACACATACACACACATATACACACATATACACACATATACACAAATATACACACACATATACACACATATATACACACATATACATATACACACACATATACACACATACACACACATATACACACATACACACACATATACACACATATACACACATATACACACATATACACACACATATACACACATATACACACATATACACACATATACACACACACACATATACACACATATACACACATATACACACATAAACACACATATACACACATATACACACACACACATATACACACATATACACACATACACACACATATATACACACATATACACACATATACACACACATATACACACACATACACACATATACACACACACATATACACACATATACACACATACACACACATACACACACATATAAACACATATACACACATATACACACATATACACACACATATACACTCTTATACACACATATATACACATATACACACATATACACACATATACACACATAAACACACATATACACACATGTACACACATATACACACATATACACACACATATACACACATATACACTCTTATACACACATATACACACATATACACACATAAACACACATATACACACATGTACACACATATACACACATATACACTCTTATACACACATATACACACATATACACACATATACACACACATATACACACACACATATACACACGTATACACACATATACACACATATACAGACATGTACACACATATACACACATATACACACATATACACTCTTATACACACATGTACACACATGTACACACATATACACACATATACACTCTTATACACACATATACACTCATATACACTCATATACACACATACATTCTTATACACACCTATACACACACATATACAGACATGTACACACATGTACACACATATACACACATGTACAGACATGTACACACATATACACAAATATATACACATATACACAGATATACACACATATACACACGTATACACACATATACACACATATACAGACATGTACACACATATACACACATATACACACATGTACACACATGTACACACATATACACACATATACACACATATACAGACATGTACACACATGTACACACATATACACACATATACACACATATACACTCTTATACACACCTATACACACATATACACACATATACACAAATATACACACATGTACACACATATACACACATATACAGACATGTAC
>NW_023265374.1:0-1300 GCF_013103735.1 Etheostoma cragini
AAAACATCACAGAAACATCGGAAGAGGCCGAAACGCACGTTTCCAGCATGGAGATATGTGTTTCACAGCTACTGTTAATAAACCAATGTAAAACTGTTGAAATGACAGAAAAAGGGTTAAAACATCACAAAAAGCTCAGAAGAGGCCGAAACGCATGTTTCCAGTATGGAGATATCTGTTTCACAACTACTGTTAAGAAACCAATGTAAAACTGTTGAAATCACAGAAACAACGTTAAAGCATCACAAAAAGCTCAGAAGAGGCCGAATTACACGTTTCCAGCATGGAGATATGTGTTTCACAGCTACTGTTAAGAAACCAATGTAAAACTGTTGAAATGACAGAAACAAGGTTAAAGCATCACAAATAGCTCAGAAGAGGTCGAAACGCACGTTTCCATTATGGAGATGTGTGTTTAACAGCTTCTGTTAAGAAACTAATGCAAACACGTTGAATTGACAGAAACAAGGTTAAAACATCACAGAAACATCAGAAGAGGCCGAATTACACGTTTCCAGCATGGAGATATGTGTTTCACAGCTACTGTTAAGAAACCAATGTAAAACTGTTGAAATGACAGAAACAGGGTTCAAACATCACAAAAAGCTCAGAAGAGGTCGAAATGCACGTTTCCAGCATGGAGATATGTGTTTAACAGCTTCTGTTAAGAAACTAATGCAACCATGTTGAATTGACAGAAACAAGGTTAAAACATAATAGAAACACCATTAGAGGCCGAATTACACGTTTCCAGCATGGAGATGTGTTACACAGCTACTGTTAAGAAACCAATGTAAAACTGTTGAAATCACAGAAACAAGGTTAAAGCATCACAAAAAGCTCAGAAGAGGCTGAATTACTCGTTTCCAGCATGGAGATATGTGTTTCACATCTACTGTTAACAAACCAATGTAAAACTGTTGAAATGACAGAAACAAGGTTAAAGCATCACAAAAAGCTCAGAAGAGGCCTAAACGCACGTTTCCAGCATAGAGATCTGTGTTTCACAACTACTGTTAAGAAACCAATTTAAAACTGTTGAAATGATAGAAACAAGGTTAAAACATAACAGAAAGATCAGAAGAGGCCGAATTACACGTTTCCAGCATGGAGATGTGTGTTTCACAGCTACTGTTGAGATACTAATGTAAAACTGTTGAAATGACAGAAGCAAGTTCCAAACATCGCAATAAGATCAGAAGAGGCCGAAACGCACGTTTCTAGCATGGAGATGTGTGTTTCACAGCTACTGTTAAGAAACCAATGTAAAACTGTTGAAATGACAGAAACAAGGTTAAAA
>NW_023265375.1:0-3713 GCF_013103735.1 Etheostoma cragini
GGGTCAGCCCTAAGGGGTCAGGGGTTAGCCATAGGGGTTAGGGGTCAGGGGTTAGCCATAGGGGTTAGGGCCGTCTGGAAGTTTATCAGGGAGTAAGGAAGGAGAGAAGGAAGGGTTACCCCTAACTTCTAACCCTCTTTCTCTTTACTCTAGGGGTTAGGGGTCAGGGTTGACCCCTGACCCCTGACCCCTGACCCTAATCTAGAGAGACAACATCAGTCTAAGTGAGTGCGAGCAGGTTTTTGCATATTTTACGTCTTCGTTATTTCTGGAAACGAAAAGTAGAATCAACCAAAAACTAAAAAAAACTAAAACTTGAAAATGTTTGATCCCCAAATCCGGATGTGTAACAGCTGTAGTCTCGAGATCCCGCGGGATTTCGCGTGTGATCTCGCGATATAACAGGATGTAGTTTCTGTAAACAGAACTACAAACCTCCGAGCTGCTGACTTCAGGCTCCGCCCGTTGGGACGTCTTCACGTGGAGTTCAGGGAGATGAGAGCCGCCGAGAGCACGGGGTATTTTATTTTGAAAATTAACCGGATGTTTTATCTTGTCTCTGTGCTCGACTTCCTGTCCCGACAGGTGGAAACCGGGCCCTGATTGGCCAATGGGAGGAAGCGACCGACCGACCGGCGTCATTTTGTGAAATGAGTCTGATAATTATGAACAAAATGTTTATTTTCCTGTTTTTCGTGTCATCCCAACGACCTGAGCGCCTGGCGTGGTGCGTTCAGGGTGCGTAGGAATCCACTAGTCTGACGATGGAAAAAAGAATAGTGTGTGTCCCTGTGTGTGTAACAAGCATAGTGTGTGTCCCTGTGTGTGTAACAAGCATAGTGTGTGTCCCTGTGTGTGTAACAAGCATAGTGTGTGTCCCTGTGTGTGTAACAAGCATAGTGTGTGTCCCTGTGTGTGTAACAAGCATAGTGTGTGTCCCTGTGTGTGTAACAAGCATAGTGTGTGTCCCTGTGTGTGTATTAACTGTAAAGCTTTGGCCTCTGAGCCGCTGTAGGAGCCAATAAATAATAATAATAATAATAATAATAATAATAATAATAATAATAATAATAATAATAATAATAATCTTATTATCGCTCATTTCACAAAATGGCCGCCTGTTTCCGTCTGTTGGCGAGATTCTGGAGATTAATCTGGAAAACCCCGAAAACTGAGATTACTGGGACACTGCACACTGTGTGTGTAGTGTGTGTAGTGTGTAATGTGTGTGTAACTCGTGTATTTCAGGCCTATGTGTAGTGTGTGTAGTGTGTAGTGTGTGTAGTGTGTAGTGTGTAGTGTGTGGTGTGTAGTGTGTGTGGTGTGTAGTGTGTGTAGTGTGTAGTGTGTGTAGTGTGTGTAGTGTGTAGTGTGTGTAGTGTGTAGTGCGTAGTGTGTGTAGTGTGTGTAGTGTGTAGTGTGTGTAGTGTGTAGTGTGTAGTGTGTGTAGTGTGTAGTGTGTGTAGTGTGTGTAGTGTGTAGTGTGTATAACGTGTGTAGTTCAGGCCAGTGTGTAGTGTGTAGTGTGTGTAACGTGTGTAGTGTGTAGTGTGTAGTGTGTGTAGTGTGTAGTGTGAATTAAAGAAAAGGAAGAATCAATGACCCCCGCCCCCCCACGCCCCCCCACGGGGGTCTGGGGCCTCCTCGCGGGACCGGAACCGGAGCTCAAGGCACATCGATGAGGAACTGTTCACGTGCAATTCGTACGAATAAGTGCGGGTGAAAAGAGGACGAAAACGGCGATTTTTGTTGCAGAAGGGAAGAATAAACAAAGAAGAGGGGGATGAGAATGGAGAGATGGCGAGAAGCAAAGAGAGAGAGGTGGTTATTTGGGAAAGAGAGCGAGAGAAAGGAAGTCAGACGGCCGGGTGTCAGCTCTACGATAAGCGTCTTTATGTCACTACTGCCACTAACACTACAACATGCACATTTTTTTGTCATTTTTTGTGTTAATTTTTCACTTAAATTCACTTTTTGTCCGACGCTGGATGGCCGTAAGAGTGTGTGTGCGCGCGTGTGTGTATATATTTATATATATAGATATAGGAAAGGAAAAATAAGTCCATAAAACGCTGAGTTGCATGTTGCTCGGCCGTCGATTCGCAGCCGAAAAGCTTCCAGAGAGTTTCCCTCCGCTCTGCTGCTGTGGCGCTAAGCCCCGCCCCCCTGATTACACACTCGCAGCCTATTGGCCAGCTGCAGGGTTAAGTGCTTCTAATTGGACGAGACCTCTAGGAGACCCGGCCAATCGTCGGGGCAGCTCCGTCGCCGAGCTGTCTCTCAGAAAACTCGGAGAAAAACGTGATTACGAATCATTTTAAATGCAAATTTCTCCAGATTTTCGCCTTCGTGAGAAATTCAAATATATATTTTTTTAATTTAATTAACACGATGTGCTCATTTAAATAACTTAAGCAGGTTTTTTTCTTTTTTTTGAACAAAAAAAGCTGCGAGAAATGTGTTTAAAACTCAAATGATATTTCCTTAAGGGGATCCTAGCGCGCTAGGCTAACAGCTAGCTTCACACCATGAACATACGATAAAATAAAAACAATGACGGTGAATACAGCTCCCTAACCCCCCCCCCCCCCCCCCCCCCCCCCCCCCCCCCCCCCCCCCCCCCCCCCCCAGGCGTTCTACCTGCTCCCGTGCCGTGTTGTCGTCTTTTGTACCCCAATATTTTAGAGTCCCAGAGGTGTGAGCGGACTAGGAAGAAAAATACACTTTATATATACTTTCAACCAGCTATCTTACAAAGATATTTAACTACCAACAGCTTAGCCAACCAAATTGCACTTTCCTCACGATCAATATTCCACGGGTTGAGTTCGAGTCGCCCGCTGCGTTATCGGACGTCAGAGCCTCCCGCCCACTGCTAACCCACTGCTAGCCCGCTGTTAGCCAACAGTGGGCCCGCTGTTAGCCCACTGATAGCCCAGTGTTAGCCCCAGTGATAGCCCACTTTTAGCCCACTGCTAACCCGCTGTTAGCCCACAGCTAGCCGACTGTGGGCCCACTGTTAGCCCACTTTTATCCCACTGTTAGCCCACTGTGGGCCCACTGTTAGCCCACTTTTAACCCACTGTTAGCCCACTGCTAGCCCACTGCTAGCCCACTGCTAGCCCGCTGTTAGCCAACAGTGGGCCCGCTGTTAGCCCACTGATAGCCCAGTGTTAGCCCACTGCTAGCCCACTGTTAGCATGCTGTAGCTTCACCAGACTGGTGGATGGATGGACAGAAGAGGGAAGAAGGAAAGGAAAATGACGTCTAACAGTACGGAGGCCCAGACACGACATCCGGAAAATTTAAATAATTTCTGGCAATGACATGCTAATTTGTAGCCATGATATGCTAATTAGTAGCCATGAAATAGCATTTCGTGGCTGTTAAATGCTAACTTGTGGTCACAAAATGCCAATTTGTAGCCAGGAAATGCTATTAGCATTCCGTGGTCACCAAAGATTTTATTTTGGGACGTCGTGGGGGGGGCTCCGTATGAAAAGAGGAGAATAAAAACCAACGAGCCGTGAAGCCTCCGAGATAAACCAGCTTGGATCTACCGGGGTCCGGTCTTCAGATCAACAACCACAAAACCCTGCGTCCTTCATAACCCCCCCAACCCCCACAAACCCTACACACCCCAAAATCCCATCAGAACCCCAGATTATCCCACTTGTAGTTCATGTTATTACGGACCCCCCCCCCCCCCCCCC
>NW_023265376.1:0-5435 GCF_013103735.1 Etheostoma cragini
CACACACACACACACACACACACACACACACACACACACACACACACACACACACACCTCGTCAGTGTCCGGGGTCGTCCTCATGTCTCCGTCCTGATTGGACAGTTGAAACAAATCAATTAGTTATTTTCTCTTTAACGAACGACATCATCAGATAATAAAATCTACAAATTCTAATATTAATATTCTACATGTTATTATAAAGAACCGTTAAACAATATAATAACAATATAAAAAGAATATAAATAATATAAATATAATAAAATAAAACCTAACAGTTGAGATATTAATCTTCTTTAAGCTCAAAACTGATGAATGAAATAAAATCGTAATAAATAATAATATAGTAATAATAATAGTAATAATAGTAATAAAGGTCAAAACTGAAGACCAATAAAAAAAACGATTTATTGTATTTTATTAATATTAATTTCTATAATATTCAGTTTAATATATTAAATAAATCCGTTCTTACCTTTCAGGTTTTTATTTTCTTTAAAACCCAATCTTCTCGTTCCTCCTCTTCTCGTCTTTTGTCTTCTTGGTTTTATTTCTTCATCCTGTTTTCTCTACCTTCGTTTGTAGAGAAAATCCTTTTCCTCTCTTGTTTCTGAACTCCACTTTTCCCTCTCTCCCTCCTTCTCTTTCCCTCCCTCCCTCTCTCTCATATATACAGTGATTTCTTTCTCTTTTCAAGCCTCTCCGTCCTTGGCCCCGCCCTCTTTCTGCGCTGAATGGACGTGATTGGACGATAGATTGATGAATAGATTCGTGGATGTTCAGCATCTTTCTGCTGGATACGTCTTCTTTTATCAGCTGATCATCTTTAAAGAAAACAAGGGACAAAAATAAATACTAAAAAAGATGCAAAACAATCCTAGGGATGCAAAATGATGACAAAGAGATGCAAAAGGTCTCCAAAAGCAATACTTGGGATGCCAAATGACGACAGAGAGACGTGAAATGTCTGCAAAAAAAATACTTGGGATGCAAAAGGGCGAGAAAGGGATGCAAAAGGTCTAAAAAAAAATCCTAGAGATCAAAATAAATAAAAAAGGGAAAAAAAATAAAAAAAGGGAAGCAAATTGTCTGAAAACCATACATGGGATGCAAAATGATGACAAAGTGACGCAAAAGGTCTCCAAAAGCAATACTTGGGATGCCAAATGACGACAGAGAGACGTGAGATGTCTGCAAAAACAATACTTGGGATGCACAATGACGAGAAAGGGAAGAAAAATGTCTGCAAAACAATCCTAGGGATGCAAAATGATAATAAAGGGATGCGAAAGGTCTGAAAAAAAATCCTAGGGATGCAAAATGACAAGAAAGGGAAGCAAATTGTCTGCAAAAACAATACATGGGATGCAAAATGACGACAAAGACACAAAACGTCTGCAAAACAATCCCACAGGTGCAAAATGATGAAACAACGTAAGAAGTCAGAAGGACTCGGCGCCGGCCCGGGGTAACCGTGGTTACGCAAGAAAAGTTCATGTAGTTTCTTTTTTTAAATGCCAAAAACGTAAAAAAAGCGCTCATAAAATGTTGGAAAAAGTGTAAAAAAAGTTGAAAAAAACATTGAAAAAAAAGGTACAAATGCGACACTAGCGTTTAAAAAACCCAAAAAGTAGAAAAAAACGTCAAAGAAAACAACAATTGCAGGAAAAGCAAAACCAGCCGAACTCGTTCTGACGTCCCAAAAAATGTATTACAGCGTTTTGCAGCGTTTTGCAGCGTTTTACAACATTTTCCGCAGAAGTTAAAATACACGGTTCCGCCACTGCTCCTTCGTTCCCGGGTGCTGTCCTTGGCGTGTCCGTCAGCCTCTGTGTCCCCCGGGAAACAGCTCCCCTCTGGGAGGAAAGGTTCCCCCCCGAGGGTCAGATTGAATCAGGGCGACAGTAGGGCACCTGGCCTGCTGCCGCCACACACACACACACACACACACACACACACACACACACACACACACACACACACACACACACACAAAAAGAGACACATACACAGAGACACTGCACACACAGACATTCACAAACACACACATACACAGAGAGATACACAAGGTTATATGAATGATAACCACAAGTTTTCATGTTGGAGATTTTCAATGTCCAATCCAATCCAGTTTTCTTCTGAGAAAACTCAGAAATTACTGCGTTCTGCCTGTGTGCATCAGCGGGGACGAAGGGGAAGAACGACGAGAGAAACTCTACACCTGGTCAGCAGGGAGCGCTCTGCTAACGCACAACTGGTCAAAATTAGGATGAAAGTCTTCTTCCATTCATTACAAGCATAAAATCACGATATTTCATGTTCAATAAACTCAATATTTATTAATTTTTCCCATCATTTTTGCAGACGTTTTGCATCTATTTCTTGTCGTCGCATCCCTGGGATTGTCTTGCAGACGTTTTGCGTCCCTTCCTCATCATTTTGCATCCCTAAGACTTTTTTTTTACCATTTGCCTCCCGTTCTCGTCATTTGCATTCCAAAGATTGTCTTGCAGACGTTTTGCGTCCTGTCCTCATCATTTTTCATCCCTAAGACTTTTTTTTTAGATCATTTGCTTCCCGTTCTCGTCATTTGCATTTCAATGATTGTCCTGCAGACGTTTTGTGTCCCTTCCTCGTCATTTTGCATCCCTAGGGTGTTTTGTGAATGTATTGCCTCTTGTTGTTGTCTTTTTTTGTCCCTAGAAATGTTTTGCAGACCTTTTGTGTCTCTTCGTCACCATTTTGCATCCCTAGGATTGTTTTGCAGACGTTTTGCGTCCTGTCCTCATCATTTTGCATTCCAAAGATTGTTTTGCAGACGTTTTGCGTCCTGTCCTCATCATTTTGCATCCCTAAGACTTTTTTTTTAGATCATTTGCTTCCCGTTCTCGTCATTTGCATTTCAAAGATTGTCTTGCAGACGTTTTGCGTCCCTTCCTTGTCATTTTGCATCCCTAGGGTGTTTTGTGAATGTATTGCCTCTCGTTGTTGTCATTTTTTGTCCCTAGGAATGTTTTGCAGATCTTTTGTGTCTCTTCGTCACCATTTTGCATCCCTAGGATTGTTTTGCAGACGTTTTGTGTCTCTTCGTCAGCATTTTGCATCCCTAGGATTGTTTTGCAGACATTATGCAGGAAGAGCACTTCCACACAACTGGCCAGAATGCGAGTCTTGAGTTTTCTCCTTAACTTCTTCTATTCATTATAAGTATAAAAACACAGTATTGAATGTTCAATAAACTCAATATTTGTTAGTTTGTTCGATCTTTTTTTCTTAACTTCTTACCTAAAAACTTCAAATATTTGCAGCAACTGATTTCTTTGAGTATTAATAACTTAAAACAACCCATATGAAATGAAAAGTATAAGTCAATACTTTCTATTCAAAAGTAGACTTTCATTGTCCATTCTTACATTTTAGAAGATTGATATAAATATTAATTACAGTACTTTTCAGAGAAGATGTCCAGTTTAACTGATTTTAGCCTGAACCTTTATAAATCAGGTTTTTAAAGTGCTCATATGATGAGAAAATCCCTTTTTTCTGGGATTTAGGATGGGACCTAAACACATAGGGTAAAAACAGGATCTGCAGCAAAAACATAACCATGGAAACCTTTTCTGGTACAACGTCAAAATACACTTATGAACCTGAAGATGAGCAGAATACGGAGCTTTAAAGTGCACGGAAACGCACGGACAAAAGTGAATCAAGAGGTTTGACTGCCCACACGCAACGTTCCTGCTGCTGAAGTGTCTTTAAGTAACCAAAAGACCAAAAAAAAACTGGAAAGAAAGAAAGAAAGAAAGAAAGAAAGAACACAGAGACAGAAACCATAAAAAAAACAGACAACTCCACAGTTTTTCTCCCCGGAGCAGAAACAACCTCAAAAGTTTCTTAAAGCGTCGATCTGAGGCACACACACACACACACACACACACACACACACACACACACACACACACACACAGTGTTGGACAGGCTGTGTCTGCTGGGAGCTGGTGGACCTCTTTCCTGTTTTGATGTCGTACTAATTAGAATATCAGATAATAACGTGTGTGAGTGAGTGTAAGTGTGTGTGTGTCTGTGTGTGTGGGTATGTGTCTGTGTGTGTGTGTGTGTGTGTGTGTGTGTGTGTGTGCGGTGTGATCACCGGCATTAGTTGACACACTTCCCAAACAGAACCTCTCAGAGGGGTTGGGTTTGAATGCAGTAGCAGTACCACCTCCTCGCTGTCCTGTGTGTGTGTGTGTGTGTGTGTGTGTGTGTGTGTGTGTGTGTGTGTGTGTGTGTGTGTGTCTTAGTCCTGTCTTCTTGGCTCGGTCTACCTAAACTCTCTTAAGCAGGTCACACTGATTGTTCGACACCAAAAACAAAGCAGCCGAAACTTCGACACCGTTCGGGTGTTTTACTCCATTTTATAGCCTTTGGAGAAAAGAAACATTTGGAAAAGAACTTTAAAAAAGTGTAAAAAAAGAGAGAAAAATGTCAATAAAAGGGGTGCATGTCCACTGTGAGAGACATGTCCACTGTGAGAGAGACATGTCCACTGTGAGAGACATAATCTAAAAAAAATACATCCAGAAATCCCAATGTATGATTTTTTAACTATTTATTTGTATGACACAGCTGAAAATAAGTATTTGAACACCTGTGAGCTACAATTCTGTCCCTCAAAGACCTGTTAGTCTGCCTTCTAAATCCCCCCCCCCCCCCCCCCCCCCCCCCCCCACTCCATTTATTATCCTAAATTAGATGCACCTGTTTGAGGTCGTTAGCTACATGAAGACACCTGTCCACCCCATACAATCAGTAAGAATCACACTACTGACATGGCCAAGACCAAAGAGCTGTCGAGAGACACTAGAGACCTCCACAAGGCTGGACAGGACTACGGGGGACATGTCCAAGCAGCTTGGTGAATAAAGGGTGAAGTAAAAAGTCACATTTTGTCTCATTTTGGACCAAAAACCCACTCCAGTGACGGATAATCCTGAGTTATCCTTAAAAAACACATCGCGGCCACTTCCAGACACGTCAGCTGACTTTAATCCGCCGCCTAACGGGATTATGGGTAAATTCTGAAAAGCAGCGTCGCTTCTCTTTCACTGAACGTCCGAGCTGGGCAGAGACGAGAAGAGGAGGAAGAGGAGGAAGAAGAGGAAGAGGAAGAGGAGGAAGAGGAGGAGGAGAAAGAGGAGGAGGAGGAAGAGAAGAATGATGATGAGGAGGATGAGGATGAGGATGCAGAGCGGCGGACACACACACTGAGACGTGATGATGAGGAGGAAGAGGAGGAGGAAAAGGAGGAAAAGAAGGATGATGATGATGATGATGAAGATGAGAAGGAGGATGATGAGAATGAGGAGGAGGAGGATGAGGAGGAAGAGGAGGAGGAGGAGGAAGAGGAGAATGAGGAGGATGATGAGTAAGAT
>NW_023265377.1:0-1413 GCF_013103735.1 Etheostoma cragini
TATAGCACATCGAAAAAAGTCATAGTATAGGACATCGGAAAAAGTCCTAAAAAAAGTCATAGTATAGCACATCGAAAATAGTCATAGTATAGCACATCGAAAATAGTCATAGTATCGCACATCAAAAAAAGACATAAAAACGTCATAGTATAGCACATCGAAAAATGTCATGAAAAAGTCATAGTATAGCGCATCGAAAAAAGTCCTAAAAAAGTCATAGTATAGCACATCAAAAATAGTCCTAAAAAAGTCATAGTATAGCATATCGAAAACAGTCATAGTATAGCACATCGAAAAAAGTCATAGTATGGCGCATCGAAAAAAGTCATCGTATAGCACATCGAAAAAAGTCATAAAAACGTCATATAATAGCACATCGAAAAAAGTCATAGTATAGCACATCGAAAATAGTCATGGTATAGCACATCGAAAAAAGTCATAAAAACGTCATAGTATAGCACATCGAAAAAAGTCCTAAAAAAGTCATAGTATAGCACATCGAAAATAGTAATTGTATAGCACATCAAAAAAAGTCATAAAAACGTCATAGTATAGCACATCGAAAAAAGTCATAAAAACGTCATAGTATAGCACATCGAAAAAAGTCATAGTATAGCACATCGAAAATAGTCATAGTATAGCACATCAAAAAAAGTCATAAAAACGTCATAGTATAGCACATCGAAAAAAGTCATGGTATAGCGCACCGAAAAAAGTCATAGTGTAGCACATCGAAAAAAGTTCTAAAAAAAAAGTCATAGTATAGCACATGGAAAAAAAGTCATAGTATAGCACATCGAAAATAGTCATAGTATAGCACGTCAAAAATAGTCATAAAAAAGTCATAGTATAACACATCGAAAAAAGTTCTAAAAACGTCATAGTATAGCACATCGAAAATAGTCATAGTATAGCACATTGAAAAAAGTCATAGTATAGCACATCGAAAATAGTCATAGTATAGCACATCGAAAAAAGTCATAAAAACGTCATAGTATAGCACATCAAAGAAAAGTCATAGTGTAGCACATCGAAAAAAGTCATAGTATAGCACATCGAAAAAAGTCATAAAAACGTCATATAATAGCACATCGAAAAAAGTCATAGTATAACACATCGAAAATAGTCATGGTATACCACATCGAAAAAAGTCATAAAAACGTCATAGTATAGCGCATCGAAAAAAGTCCTAAAAAAGTCATAGTATAGCACATCAAAAATAGTCCTAAAAAAGTCATAGTATAGCATATCGAAAACAGTCATAGTATAGCACATCGAAAAAAGTCCTAAAAAAGTCATAGTATAGCACATCGAAAATAGTCATAGTATAGCACGTCGAAAAGAGTCATAGTATAGCACATCAAAAAAAGTCATAAAAACGTCATAGTATAGCACATCGAAAAAAGTCATAGT
>NW_023265378.1:0-3067 GCF_013103735.1 Etheostoma cragini
GTGTGTGTGTGTGTGTGTGTGTGTGTGTGTGTGTGTGTGTGTGTAGTCTGCAGCAGGTCTCCTGGCTCAGAGAGAGAAGATCCAGAAAGAGATCCAGAACTTGGAGAATGTCTTGGGACCCATCCATGTGTCAGGTACCTGTCTGTCTGTCTCACCTGTCTGTCTGTCTCACCTGTCTGTCTGTCTCACCTGTCAGTCTGCTTCATATTTTTTTTTTTGTGTGTTTTTCTTCAGATGACAACGAGAGCAGCAGTGAGGAGGTAAAGTATCAACACATTCTCCGTCTGTCTGTCTCTAACCTGTCTGTCTCTCTGTAACCTGTCTGTTTGTCTCCAGAGTGAGCTGGGTCTGTCTCTAACCTGTCTGTCTCTCTGTAACCTGTCTGTCTCCAGAGTGAGCTGGGTCTGTCTGTAACCTGTCTGTCTCTCTGTAACCTGTCTGTCTGTCTCCAGAGTGAGCTGGGTCTGTCTCCGTCAGTGGACTCGTGTCTCCAGATGAATCTCGTCTATCAGCAAGTCGTTAAAGAGACTCTGGACCAACTGGAGACGCTGCTGGCGCAGAACCACCGGCACCAGGTCCCCAAATACTACACTACACCCTAGTACTACACTCTTAATACCACGTACCCAAATACTACACTACACCCTAGTACTACACTCTTAACACCAAGTACCAAAATACTACACTACACCCTAGTACTACACTCTTAACACCAAGTACCCAAATACTACACTACACCCTAGTTCTACACTCTTAACACCAGGTACCCAAATACTACACTACACCCTAGTACTACACTCTTAACACCAGGTACCCAAATACTACACTACACCCTAGTACTACACTCTTAACACCAGGTACCCAAATACTACACTACACCCTAGTTCTACACTCTTAACACCAAGTACCCAAATACTACACTACACCCTAGTACTATACTCTAACACCAGGTACCCAAATACTACACTACACCCTAGTACTACACTCTAACACCAGGTAGCCAAATACTACACTACACCCTAGTACTACACTCTAACACCAGGTTAAACCAGGCGTGGAATCAGCTGTGTACATTTTTAATAAAGGCATTTCAATGAAAATCGATGGTGAATTAAAAAAGCCTTCGGAGTTGGAAAGCTCCACAAACCCCTCCGGCCCAGCATTTAGACAGACCCCTCTGGCCCGGTCTTTAGACAGACCCCTCCGGCCCAGCATTTAGACAGACCCCTCCGGCCCAGCATTTAGACAGACCCACTTGGTCTCACTTGGTCTGACATGTGGTCTCACCTGGTCTAATAACAATAATAATAATAATAATAATCCTGTTTCTGTTTGCAGAAGGAACTGCTGTCTCAGCTGTCTGGACCAATGAAAGGCTCCACCAGGGAACAGTCCGCCCCCTCCTCCTGCCAGCAGCCAATCAGCATGTTCTTAGGCCGCTTCCTCAAACCGTACTTCAAGGACAAACTGACTGGACTGGTGAGACAGACAGACAGGTAGACAGACAGACTGGTGAGACAGACAGACAGGTAGACAGACAGACTGGTGAGACAGACAGACAGACAGGTAGACAGACAGACAGACAGGTAGACAGACAGACAGACAGGTAGACAGACAGACAGAAAGGTAGACAGACGGACTCGTTTTGGTGTTTAGTTTGTGTCTGGATTCAGTTTTGATGCTTTGAGGATTTTGTTTTTGTTATATTCTTGCCAATAAAGCTTGTTGAATAGAATTGACAGAGAGAAAGACAGAGAAAGACAGAGGTAGAGAGACAGACGGAGAGACAGGAAGAGGAAGAGAGAAAGACACAGAGACAGACAGATGCGCAGAGAGAGACAGAGAATGTCTTTCTGTGGCTGGCTGACCAATGAGAGGCTGTGTGTGTCCGTCTCCAGGGTCCTCCGGCCAATCAGGAGGCGAAGGAGAAGGCCAGCAGGATGACCGGCAGTCTGGACGACAGGAAACTGAGAGTCAAACGATGTGAGAACCACATCAGAACCACACCAGAACCACACAAGAACCACATCAGAACCACATCAGAACCACATCAGAACCACACCAGAACCACACAAGAACCACATCAGAACCACATCAGAACCACACCAGAACCACACCAGAACCACACCAGAACCACACCCGAACCACACCCGAACTACACCAGAACTACATCAGAACTACATCAGAACTATATCAGAACTACAACAGAACTACATAAGAACTACAGTTAGGACACTAAGTATTTAACATGCTGCTGTTTTGCAAGTTCTCCCACTTAGAAACCATGGAGGGTCTGATGTCCTCGTAGGTGCATGTCCACTGTGGGAGACATGTCCTCTGTGAGAGACATGTCCACTGTGAGAGACATGTCCACTGTGAGAGACATAATCTAAAAAACAAAATCCAGAAATCACAATGTAGGATTTATTAACTATTTATTTGTATGATACAGCTGATAATAAGTATTTGAACATCTGTCTATCAGCTAGAATTCTGTCCCTCAAAGACCTGTTAGTCTGTCTTCATAATGTCCCTCAAAGACCTGTTAGTCTGTCTTCATAATGTCCCTCAAAGACCTGTTAGTCTGTCTTCAACATGTCCCCCCCCCCACTCCATTTATTATCCTAAATTAGATGCACCTGTTTGAGGTCGTTAGCTGCATAAAGACACCTGTCCACCCCATACAGTCAGTAAGAATCACACTACTGACATGTCCAAGACCAAAGAGCAGTCCAAAGACACTAGAGACCTCCACAAGGCTGGACAGGACTACGGGGACATGTCCAAGACCAAAGAGCTGTCCAAAGACTCTAGAGACCTCCACAAGGCTGGACAGGACTACGGGGACATGTCCAAGACCAAAGAGCTGTCCAAAGACACTAGAGACCTCCACAAGGCTGGACAGGACTACGGGGACATGTCCAAGCAGCTTGGTGAAAAAAGGTCCACTGTTGGAGCAACAGACAGCTGGTCCAGGACCTGGAAAGACCTGGGACCACCGTTTCCAAGGTTACTGTTGGTTATTCACTAAGACGTCATGGTTTGAAATCCTGCATGGCCCGGAAGG
>NW_023265380.1:0-3400 GCF_013103735.1 Etheostoma cragini
CCCTCCTTCCATCCCTCCATCCCCTCCTCCCACACCTCCATCCCCTCTTCCCATCCCTCCATCCCTTTCCTCCCATCCTCCTCCCTTCCTCCCTCTCTCCTTCCCTCCTTCATGTCTTTCTTTTCAACCCAAAGAAAAACTTCCTACACATTTTACTTTTTCTTAATCAACTGTTTCCAACATTTCCTCCCTCCCTCCATCCCTCCTTCCACTATCTCCTTTCTGTTTTTAAATTCCTTTCCACCCTCGCTATTTCCTTCCCTTGTCCTCTTTCCTATTTTCCTCTCCTCCCTCCCTTCCTCCCTCCCTCCTTCACATCGTCTTTTCCAAACCAAAGACAAGCTGCTGCTGGACTTATTGCAGCTGTTGTTTTCTAACAACAACACTAGAAATCTTCTGTTGTTTATTACCGCAGACAAGATGAAAATAACGTTGCTTTGAGGCTTAAAGCGGAGAAAGTTCATTTTGAAGCCATCTGTCCCTCAGGATGCTGATTAATTTGTCGCCTGCTGCCTGTCACTCAAACCGTTTGATCTGCACTCTTACTAATTGATTTTTTAATATTTTTAAGGAGAGGGAAAAAAAAAACGAGCAAAATTGACTTTGATGAGGTTTTTTGATCAGAAGAACTTTTTTTTTAAAGTAGCAGCATGTTAAGTCTCAGCTGAATCCAAGAACCCGGGGTAAACATGGCAGATCTGCTCGTCTTATATCTTATAGAAAGAACTTCTGTCTTCGTATTGTCTGAATTTGACCTCTTTAATTCTTCCAGTTATTGAAAATATTCCATCTATCCCCCCCAGAGGTTTTACTCTCTCAGGGTCTAAAAACCTATCAATATTATTATTGATATTGTGAGAGAATTAGTTACTAGCGTCTTAAAGGTGCATCCATCTTCATCCGCTTATCCGGTATCGGGTCTCGGGGGGCAGCAGCTCCAGCAGGGGACCCCAAACTTCCCTTTCCTGAGCCACATCAACCAGCTCCGACTGGGGGGTCCCGAGGCGTTCCCAGGCCAGGTTGGAGATATAATCCCTCCACCTAGTCCTGGGTCTTCCCCGAGGCCTCCTCCCAGGTGGACGTCTCTCGACCTAGTCCTGGGTCTTCCCCGAGGCCTGCTCCCAGCTGGACGTCCCTCCACCTAGTCCTGGGTCTTCCCCGAGGCTTCCTCCCAGGTGGACGTCTCTCGACCTAGTCCTGGTCTTCCCCGAGGCCTCCTCCCAGCGGGACGTCCCTCCACCTAGTCCTGGGTCTTCCCCGAGGCCTCCTCCTAGGTGGACGTCTCTCGACCTAGTCCTGGTCTTCCCCGAGGCCTCCTCCCAGCTGGACGTCCCTCCACCTAGTCCTGGGTCTTCCCCGAGGCCTCCTCCCAGCTGGACGTCCCTCCACCTAGTCCTGGGTCTTCCCCAAGGCATTTTGTTGTTATTTTTCTACACTTTTCCAGATGTTTTTTGTTAATTTTGTGCACATTTTTTGTCACTTTTGACGGGTATTTTTTAACTCTGTTTTATTTATTTGTAATATTTTTTTATTGCTTTTTTTTTCAATTTTTTGGATGTTTTTTTTGTGTGCAATTTTTCTGATTTTTGTTTGTCACTTTTTCAGCAAAAAAAAAACCCTCTGAAACAGAAAGTTAAAAAAAAAAAAAAAAAAATTAAATGCTGACCAAAGTTGCCGGTCACTACAAAGTGACTGGCAAAATTGCAAAAAAAAAACTTGAGAAGCAATTAAAAAAAAATTATTAAAAATGTACTAAAAAAGAGTTAAAGTAATATGACAAATTTGACATACAAATTGGAATACAATTGACAAAAAAACATCTAGAAAAGTGGAGAACGAGGGTTAATGGTGAGACGGTTAAATACGACAAAATAAAATGATACGACCGGCGGAAAAAAATTGACAAAAACATTAATTTTTTTAGTGCGGAAAAAGTGACCAACAAAATCGGAAAAAATTCACAATTTAAATAAAGTGACAAAAAAAATTCTTAAAATTTGACTAAAACAGAGTAAAAGAAAACGTCAAAAGTCACAAACAAATTGGAATAAAGTTGAGAAAAAATATTTAAAAAATAATGGAAAAAGCGGCGAAAAAATAATTAAAAATTGACTAAAACACGGTTAAAAAAAACGTCAAAACTGACAAAAACATTAGACTAAAATTTCACAAAAAACATCTAGAAAATTGGAAAAAGCGACAAAAAAATTATTGAAAATTGCCTAAAAATAGTTTAAAAAAGGTCAAAAGTGACAAAAATATTAGAATAAAAGTTGACAAAAAACATCTAGAAAATTTGTAAAAAGCGACCAAAAGATTATAAAAATTGACTAAAAATAGTTTTAAAAAAACGTCAAAAGTGACAAAAACATTAGAATAAAAGTTGACAAAAAACATCTAGAAAAGTGGAGAACGAGGGTTAATGGTGAGACGGTTAAATACGACAAAATAAAATGATACAAACGGCGGAAAAAAATTGACAACAACATACATTTTTTTAATGCGGAAAAAGTGACCAACAAAATCGGAAAAAAATCACAATTTAAATAAAGTGACAAAAAAATTCTTAAAATTTGACTAAAACAGAGTAAAGAAATAATGGAAAAAGCGGCGAAAAAATAATTAAAAATTGACTAAAACACGGTTAAAAAAAACGTCAAAACTGACAAAAACATTAGACTAAAATTTCACAAAAAACATCTAGAAAATTGGAAAAAGCGACGAAAAAATTATAAAAAATTGCCTAAAAATAGTAAAAGAAAAAAGGTCAAAAGTGACAAAAAAATTAGAATTAAAGTTGACAAAAAACATCTAGAAAATTGTAAAAAGCGACAGAAAGATTATTAAAAATTGACTAAAACATGGTTAAAAAAAAACGTCAAGTGACAACAACATTAGAATAAAATTGACAAAAAAGTGGAGAAAAAGAACAAAATGTGAATTTGACCCCTTTTATTCTTCCAATTATTGAAAATATTCCATCCATCCCCCCAGAGTTTTTATTTAGTCACTAGCGTCTTAAAGCTGCGTCCATCCATCCATCCCTGGTCGTCTTTCCAGCGACTCGTAACTTTGTATTTTTCTGGGTTGAAATTTCAACCTTTTGTTGTTCTTTTTCTCCACTATTCTAGATGTTTTTTGTCAATTTTATTCAAATTTTTATGTCAAATGTGACGTTTTTCTTTAACTCTGTTTTAGTCAATTTTTATCGCTTTTTGCAATTTCTTTTTACGTCTTTTTTTCGTGACATTTTTCTGGATTTGTTGGTCACTTTTTTCAACATTTCTCACGGTTTTTCAACATTCTTTTGTCATAGATCCGAAATAGAAAGTTTTTGTAAATGGGTCGTTTGGACCCGAGGACAACAGGAGGGTTAAAGCCCGGTCCTGATTACAGATAT
>NW_023265381.1:0-1361 GCF_013103735.1 Etheostoma cragini
CCAGCCGACACTCGGACCTCCGTGGTCAAATCAGCCGACACTTAATTTGTAGTGCGCTCTTTTACCGGCATTCTAACGTCACAGCTTGACTAGCGAACAATACACATGCGACTACTTCCGGTTTTCAAAATAAAGTGTTCATACAAAGTGCATATAAAACAGGATTAATAGATTATATTCACCACAAGTACAAAATATGTAATCACTGTCCATCCCTTATACAAAACAAATACAATTCCAATAAATTGTGAAAGAAATTTGTTGGAGTTATTCTTTGTTAATAACATTAATAATTAATATTTTTAGACAACTATTTATTTCAAGGTTGACTACACCCATGTTTAAAGTCAAGCAATTAAATGTTATAAATTTTGACATTTTATGACGTTAAAGTCCCTAATTTCTAGGCTAAAACGATAAAAAATATGAAATTGGAGGAGCTCTAAAATTAATTTGCTCCATAGTTTTAGGCAGTGAGTGATATATTTGAGTACAAGGCATCAGGTACTACAATAATTCTGAAAATCGTACATTTTTACTGTATAATTATTGAGATATTTGTAAGCAAAGTCCCCTACTTCTGCTGTTGGACGACAAAAAATATGAAACTATAGGAGCTCTAAAATAAATTTTCTTCATCGTTCCAGGCAGGGACAGACATAGTTGAGTACAAGGCATCAGGTACTACAATCATACTGAAAATCTAACATTTTTTACTGTATAATTATTGAGATATTTGCAAGCAAAGTCCCATACTTCTGCTGTTGGACGACAAAAAAAAAAAGCTCTAAAAATAATTTGCTCCATAGTTCCAGGCAGGGACTGACATAGTTGAGTACAAGGCATCACCTGCTACAGTCTTTTTGGAAATCAAACATTTTTACTGTATACTTGTGGAGATTTTTGTAAGTCCCATATTTCTGCCGTTAGACGAAAAAAGAATATGAAACTGCAGGAGCTCTAAAATGAGCCTGGAACTATGGAGCAAATTCATTTTAGAGCTCCTCCAGTTTCATATTTTTTATCGTCGAACGGCAGCAGTACTGGACTTTGCATCCAAATATCTCCAATATTATACAGTAAAAATGTTTGATCATTAGTATGGGAGTAGTAAGTGATGCCCTGTACTCACATATGTCATTCCTTGCCTGGAACTATGGAGCAAATATCAAATGTTCAGTATGATTGGAGTATGTGATGCCCTATGTTACGTTATATCAGTCACTGCAGCAAATTTGTTTTAGAGCTCCTCCAGTTTCATATTTCTTGTCGTTTCAGCCTAAAAATGAGGGACTTTAACTTCATAAAATCTCAAAATGTATAACATTTGATTGCTTGACTTTAAATATGGGTTTAGTCGC
>NW_023265382.1:0-1482 GCF_013103735.1 Etheostoma cragini
TGTGTGTATGTGTGTGTGTGTGTGTGTGTGTGTGTGTGTGTGTGTGTGTGTGTGTGTCTTCTCTCAGGACAACCATAACAGAGTCCCAGTCATTAGCCGTGTGTTAGCTTGGCATTAGCGTAGCATGAAGCTAAGTGTGTGTGTCCTCCTGTCTGCAGAGGACATCTTGTCCTCACCAAGAGACACACAAGAGGACAATCATCGTGTCCTCACATTACTGAGAGACACACAAGAGGACAGACATCTTGTCCTCACCAAGAGACACAGAAGAGGACAGACATCGTGTCCCCATGTTACTGAGAGACGAACGGGAGGACCGACATCGTGTCTTCTATAACTTCCAAAATAAAACATACTGTCCAAAACCTTCTAATGCAACAATGCTATACCTTTCAAAATAAAACATACTGTCCAAAACCTTCTAATTTGTACTTTCAATTTTAAAACTCCTTTACAAAAAAACACATATGTACTCATATATAGTATTTTTATATAATTTTCCACAATGTATTTATAGTTTTATATACTTTATATCTTTGTGTACTGCTTAATTTTTCTGATAAATGTGTATGTTTAAATGTTCTTAATAACCAGTAAACTGTTAAATAAAATAAAAAGTGGAGAATTATTTGAGAATAAAATCCATTCATCACATTTAAAGAGATTTCAAAATAAAAGCACTACATTCTCACCTTTAGTGGCGACGCGCACACAGTCGATCTTTGTCTCCTGTTAGTGAGAAGAGAGGCTCATTAGTTTCCTGTCAACACACACACAAACACAGACACACACACAGACACACAGACACACACACAGACACACACACACACACGTGGCACACACACACACACAAACAGTTGTCTTAACAGAGCGGACAGAAGGAAAATGGCTGTGGATCGGTGCCTGTGATGCCATTTAACAAACAACACACACACAGACACATAGAGACACACACACACACACACACACACACAGACACACACACACACAGACAGACAGATACACACACACACACACACACACACACGTGTCCCAGCGGAGAGGAGACAGTAAAAAGCACTATACGGTTGCTGCATTATTCAACACACAAACACCAATTAAACCTCCCGGCGTCAATAATTAACACAACACAATTTAATCTGTAACTGTGTGTGTAACTGTGTGTGTATCTGTGTGTATCTGTGTGTGTGTGTGTATCTGTGTGTGTATCTGTGAACAATTATCTTTCTTTACACACATAAGTGACAAAAACACACACACATCTCCCCAGGCAGCCCATTAAACTGCACATGTGTGTGTGTATCTGTCTCTCTGTGTGTGTGTTTGTGTGTGTGTGTGTGATTGTGTATGTGTTTCTCTGTGTGTGTGTGTGTGTGTGTGTGTGTGTGTGTCCTCACCCCGTTAGCTGTACTAACTGCCTGGTAGTAGATGGCGTAACTCTTATGAGGAAGAAGAGGAGCGTTCCAGTAACCACTGTAGGTC
>NW_023265383.1:0-2500 GCF_013103735.1 Etheostoma cragini
GTCGAAAAAAGTCATAGTATAGTGTGTCGAAAAAAGTCATAGTATAGTATGTTGAAAAAAAGTCATAGTATACCATGTTAAAAAAAGTCATAGTATAGCATGTCAAAAAAAGTCATAGTATAATATGTCGAACAAAGTCATTGTATAGTATGTCGAAAAAATGTCATAGTATTGCATGTTGAAAAAAGTCATGATATTGCATGTTGAAAAATGTCATAGTATAGCATGTCGAAAAAAAAGTCATAGTATAGTATGTTGAAAAGAGTCATAGTATAGCATGTCGAAAAAATGTCAAAGTATAGTATGTTAAAAAAAGTCATTGTATTGCATGTCAAAAAAAGTCATGATATTGCATGTTGAAAAAGTCATAGTATAGTATGTTGAAAAAGTCATAGCATAGCATGTTGAAAAAAAAGTAATAGTATAACATGTCGAAAAAGTCATAGTATAGCATGTAGAAAAAAGTCATAGTAGACTATGTCGTAAAAAGTCATAGTATTGCATGTAGAAAAAAGTCATAGTAGACTATGTCGTAAAAAGTCATAGTATTGCAATGCGAAAAAAGTCATACTAAAATATGTCATAAAAAGTCATAGTATAGCATGTAGAAAAAGTCATAGTATAATATGTCAAAAAAAAGTCATAGTATAGTATGTTGAAAACGTCATAGTATTGCATGTCGAAAAAAAGTCATATTATTGCATGTGGAAAAAAAGTCATAGTACAATATGTCGAAAAAGGTCATAGTATAGCATGTCAAAACAATTTCAAAGTATAGTATGTTGAAGAAAGTCATAGAATTGCATGTTGAAAAAAGTCATAGTATAATATGTCGTAAAAACGTCGTAGTATAGCATATCGAAAAAAGTCATAGTGTTGCATGTCAAAAAATGTATAGTATAATATGTCGTACAAAGTCATAGAATAGCATGTTGAAAAAAGTCATAGTCTAGTATGTTGAAAAAAGTCATAGTATAATATGTCAAAAAGTCATAGTATTGCATGTCGAAAAAACTTCATATTTTAATGTGTCGACAAAAGTCTTAGTATAATATGTCGAAAAAATTCATAGTATAGTATGTCGAAAAATGTGAGAGTACAGGTTATTTGGTGCTGGGTAAACCAGAAGAGCTGGTGGATAGCCCAAACTATCTGGGTGGGGAATATACAAACCATACAGAGATTGGACCAGAACCACCTAGAATGGAACCCTGAACCTTCTTTATGAGAGACCACGGAGGGAACCGCTGTTCCACCATGCCACTACAGCTCTATGCTTGTGTTCTGGGGATAAAACATTACAACAAATAAAATGTCAACTAAAAAGTCATAGTATAGTGTGTCGAAAAAAGTCATGGTAATGCATGTCGAAAAAATTCATAGTATATTATGTTGAAAAAAAGTCATAGTATAGCATGTCAAAAAAAGTCATAGTATAATATGTTGAACAAAGTCTTAGTATAATATGTCGAAAAAAGTCATAGTATTGCATGTCGAAAAAAGTCATAGTATAATGTGTCAAAAAAGTCATAGTAATGCATGTCGAAATAAGTCATAGTATATGTCGTAAAAAGTCATAGTATTGCATGTCGAAAAAACTTCATATTTTAATATGTCAACAAAAGTCATAGTATAGCATGTCATAAAAATGTCATAGTATAGTATGTTGAAAAAAGTCATAGTATAATATGTTAAAAAAATCATGATATAAATGTGCTGTATTTAAAAAGTGCTTTTTTAATCTTAACAACTACTCAAAGCGCTTTTACATCTACAGGAAACATTCACCATTCACACACATTCATACACTGTGGCCGGGGCTGATGTACAAGGTGCCACCTGCTCATCAGATACACACTCACACACATTCACACTCCGATGCGCAGCACCGGGGGCAACTCGGGGTTCAGTGTCTTGCCCAAGGACACTTCGACATGGGACTGCAGGGCAAGGGATCGAACCACCAACCTTCCAATTGGCAGGCAACCGCTCTACCACTGAGCCACAGCTGCCCCGTATAGCATGTCGAAAAATGTGAGAGTACATGTTATTTGATGGTGGGTGAACCAGAAGAGCTGGAGGAAAACCCAGACTATCTGGGGGGGGACATACAAACTACACAGAGAATGGACCGGAACCACCTGGAATCAAACCCTCAACCTTCCTTCTGTGAGACCACGGAGGGAACCGCTGTTCCACCATGCCACCACAGCTGTATGCTTGTGTTCTGGGGATAAAATAATTCAACAAATAAAATGTCAACAAAAAAAATCATAGTATAGCATGTCATACATTATACATTATAATATGTCGAAAGAAGTCATAGTATAATATGTCATACATTATACATTATAATATGTCGAAAAAAGTCATAGTATAATATGTAATACATTATACATTATAATATGTCGAAAAAAGTCATAGTATAATATGTCGAGCAGAGACTGAAGACAGGAAATGAAACTCTGTCCAGAGAGAACCAGGATTTGTATATACATTG
>NW_023265384.1:0-2419 GCF_013103735.1 Etheostoma cragini
GGAGCTGGCTGACCGTCTGCACAGCAGTAAGAGGATTTTAACACATTTAAAAATGGGACATTTACTAATGTCTGAAAAAATGCATTAAAATATTTACTTATTCTTTGAACGTTGAAATATGTTCTTTGATTTATTGATTTTTCTTGTTGTGTGTTCATTCAGGAAGTCATTCTGGAGTTTGTCAACGTAAACTCAAGACTAACCAGAAGATAAAGTTCCAGTATGTGTTTGAGGGGATTGCTAAAGCAGGAAACCCAACCGTTCTGCATCAGATGTTCACAGAGATCTACATCATGGAGGGAGGGGCTGCAGGGGTCAATGAAGAACATGAGGTCAAACAGATTGAAGCAGCATCCAGGAAACCAGACAGACCAGAAACAATAGTCAGATGTGAAGACATCTTTAAAGCCCCACCTGGAAGAGATGAACCAATCAGAACCGTGATGACAAAGGGAGTGGCTGGCATCGGGAAAACAGTCTTAACACAGAAGTTCACTCTGGACTGGGCTGAAGGCAAAGCCAACCAGGACATCCAGTTCATATTCCCATTCACCTTCAGAGAGCTGAATGTGCTGAAAGAGAGAAAGTTCAGCTTGGTGGAACTTGTTGATCACTTCTTTAGTGAAACCAAAGAAGCAGGAATCTGCAGGTTTGAAGAGGTCCAGGTTGTCTTCATCTTTGACGGTCTGGATGAGTGTCGACTTCCTCTGGACTTCCTCATCACTGAGATCCTGAGTGACGTTAAAGAGTCCACCTCAATGGGTGTGTTGCTGACAAACCTCATCAGGGGAAATCTGCTTCCCTCTGCTCGCCTCTGGATAACCACACGACCTGCAGCAGCCAATCAGATCCCTGCTGAGTATGTTGACATGGTGACAGAGGTCAGAGGATTCACTGACCCACAGAAGGAGGATTATTTCAGTAAGAGATACAGAGACGAGAAGCAGGCCAGCAGAATCATCTCCCACATCAAGACATCACGAAGCCTCCACATCATGTGCCACATCCCAGTCTTCTGCTGGATCACTGCTACAGTTCTGGAGAAGGTGTTGAAGACCAGAGAGGGAGGAGAACTGCCCAAGACCCTGACTGAGATGTACATCCACTTCCTGGTGGTTCAATCCAAACTGAATGTTAAATATCATGGGAAATCTGAGATAGATCAACACTGGAGTCCAGAGACCAGGAAGATGATTGAGTCTCTGGGAAAACTGGCTTTTGAGCAGCTGCAGAAAGGCAACCTGATCTTCTATGAATCAGACCTGACAGAGTGTGGCATCGATATCAGAGCAGCATCAGTGTACTCAGGAGTGTTCACACAGATCTTTAAAGAGGAGAGTGGACTGTACCAGGAGAAGGTGTTCTGCTTCGTCCATCTGAGTGTTCAGGAGTTCCTGGCTGCTCTTCATGTCCATCTGACCTTCACCAACTCTGGAGTCAACCTGCTGGCAGAAGAACAAACAACCTCCCGGCTGCTTAAAGTCTTCAGAGAAACCCGTAAACTAAAACATCTCCATCATAGTGCTGTTGACAAAGCTTTACAGAGTCCAAATGGACACCTGGACTTGTTCCTCCGCTTCCTCCTGGGTATTTCACTGCAGACCAATCAGAGACACCTACAAGGTCTGATGACCTATGCTGGAAGTAGCTCAGAGACCAATCACGAATCAGTTGAGTACATCAAGACGAAGATCAGTGAGAATCTGTCTGCAGAGAGAAGCATCAATCTGTTCCACTGTCTTAATGAACTGAATGATGGTTCTCTAGTGGAGGAGATCCAACAGTCTCTGAGTTCAGGAAGTCTCTCCACAGATAAACTGTCTCCTGCTCAGTGGTCAGCTCTGGTCTTCATCTTACTGACATCAGAAGAAGATCTGGACGTGTTTGACCTGAAGAAATACTCTGCTTCAGAGGAGGCTCTTCTGAGGCTGCTGCCAGTGGTCAAAGCCTCCAACAAAGCTCTGTATGTGCACACACAACTATTCAGATTAAATGCAGTTTTTCTTTAATTATAATTTCTTTTTGTTTGCATGAAGCTGTATTCTTATGCATTGCTGATTCCTTTGCAGGCTGAAAGGCTGTAACCTGTCAGAGAGAAGCTGTGAAGCTCTGTCCTCAGTTCTCAGCTCCCAGTCCTCTAGTCTGAGAGAGCTGGACCTGAGTAACAACAACCTGCAGGATTCAGGAGTGGAGCATCTGTCCTCTGGATTGGAGAGTCCACACTGCAGACTGGAAACTCTCAGGTTGATGCTCAGCTATTTGAAAATGATGGTCCTCTAAGTTCTTATTTTTCTTCATATAGTAATTATTGTATGGCCTTTCTATTGAATGTCTTTTAGGTTGAGTGGCTGTGACCTGTCAGAGAGAAGCTGTGAAGCTCTGTCCTCAGTTCTCAGCTCCCAGTCCTCTAGTCTGAGAG
>NW_023265385.1:0-1208 GCF_013103735.1 Etheostoma cragini
AGGAGGAACATCCCATAACCTGCAGTAACACAGGAGGAACATCCCATAACCTGCAGTAACACAGGAGGAACATCCCATAACCTACAGTAACATGGCCATGTTGCTTTATGTCAGTGATCATGTGAGAGACAGTTAGTTTATTCAGGTAATTAATTTTAATATAATTAGTCGGGCCCAATATTCATCGCCACCTTCCTGTGGTTGTTACCGTGGAGACGGCGCCTCCGCCATCCACATGAGGTCGAGGTTGCAGGCGAGGACAGGCAGCTGCGCCGCGGCCTGAGTGTGCACGCCAGCCGGACTCCCATTGGTCAGCAGCACGTCAATCAGCAGCTGCAGGTTGGTCTCCCATCTGATTGGCTCTCCGAACAGGATGATCGCTACGGCAACGCAGGCAGTCAGTGAGTAACAGTAAGTAAGTAAGTAAGTAAGCTTTATTTATATAGCACCTTTCACAGACAAGGAGGGTCACAAAGTGCTTTACAGTAAAAAATAAATAAATAAATAAAATAAAATAAAATAAAATAAAATAAAACCAGTACCAGCTTTTCATTTTAAAGAACATGAACTCATCAAACATCACGGCTCATTATTTAGCCCATTTCTTTCCTCTTGTTTGTCCCCTTCATGTCTCTGGGTTAAATGCATTAAAAGAGACTTTAGTATTAATAGACAGTGCTTCTAGTTACCTTCTATTTGGGGAAACGTCGGCAGAGGAGACGACTGAAACACAAAACACAGATTACTAGGACCCCCCTCCAAATCCAGACCTGGATCCAGCAGGGTGCTGTTAGACCCAGAGCAACGGAATCTCACTCGACTGAATATGGGAATATGCAGTTGGATGACAATAAGGTCTAGGTCTACGTCCGGGTCTAAGTATAGGTCTAAGTCTAGGTCCAGGTCTAGGTCCAGATCTAGGTCCAGATCTAGGTCTAAGTCTAATTATAGGTCTAAGTGTAAGTCGGAGTCTAAGTTTAAGTCTAACCCTAGGTGTTGGTCTACGCCTAATTTAGGGTCGGGGGCCGTGCTCCACCATGTCCAGCAGGGTATATGTATATATTTATATATGTGTATATGTATAGATTGTGTATATTTGTACATGTGTATATGAGTGAGTACCGACCGTGGGGGGTCGGGGGCCGTGCTCCACCATGTCCAGCAGGGTATATATGTGTATATGTACAGTATATGTGTATATATGTATA
>NW_023265385.1:1374-3214 GCF_013103735.1 Etheostoma cragini
CGTGGGGGGGGTCGGGGGCCGTGCTCCACCATGTCCAGCAGGGTATATGTATATACGTATATATGTGTATATGTGTATATGTATATACGTGTATATGTGTATATGCATATACGTGTATATGTATATACGTGTATATGTGTATATGTATATATGTGTATATGTATATACGTGTATATGTGTATATGTGTATATGTGTATACGTGTATATGTGTATATGTATATATGTGTATATGTATATATGTGTATATGTATATATGTGTATATGTATATACGTGTATATGTGTATATGTATATATGTGTATATGTATATATGTGTATATGAATGGGTACTGACCGTGGGGGGGGGTCGGGGGCCGTGCTCCACCATGTCCAGCAGGGGGTGCTGTTCTTTCAGCTGCTCCACGTTAACGACCTTCTGAAAACCCAAACTGAGCCAACGTTAAGGCTCCAGAACTCTTCTGATGATGAAGATGATGAAGAAGATGAAGATGATGAAGAAGATGATGAAGATGAAGAAGATGATGATGATGAAGAAGACGATGAAGATGAAGAAGATGATGAAGATGAAGAGTGTTATAAACTTTCAGTAAATTAGAAAATATTAACAACTGAACTAAAAGTGAAAAAGCCTGTTTCTGGAGGACGTTATACTGTTGCTAGGTAACTGTTCAGCTTTGTTCTGTTAACTACAGTACCCATGAGCCTCAGCTGGCGTTGCCATGGCAACGAGGCAGGGCTGAAGGATACGAGTGGGCGATGTCGGTCAGCGGCCCCTGTCCCGACACCAGCACCACCTTCTCATGGAAACTCTTCATCAGCTGCAAAGGACTGTGGGAAAGAACCAGCTGCTCCGGACAGATCTACAATACAAATACACATTATTATAGATATTATATAATCTGTCTGCCTGTCTGTCTGCCTGCCTGTCTGTCTACCTGGACGTCCAGAAGGTGAGACAGCTGCTGGGCCTTGTGGTGTCTCTGACAGCTTCCTGCGTTGGTAACGAACACGACAGGAAACAGGAAGTTGTTGTTTGGGTCCAGAAGCTTCCGGAAAGCTCGGCGCGCGGCGGGAATCAGCGAGGCGCCGCGGAGCAGGACGCCGTCCACGTCGAAGAGGACGCCGGACTGACAGAGGACACGTTTCATTATTATTATTATTATTATAATATACTGTTTACAATCTGACACACCGGTAACCAGGCAACCAGAGGTAACCAGGCAACCAGGGTACACTGTCAGAAATAAGGGTACAGGTGGGGTCCATTTCTGTCCCCCAAGGTACAATCTATACTAACGTACCCCATAGGGCTCATTGTTGAACCTCAAGGAACATATATGTACCTTTTTGAGGGTCAAAAGGTACATATATGTTCTCAAGCAACAGTTTTTGTACCCTTGAGGGTACAGCCCCAGTGACAAGCCATTGTGCCCCTAAAGGTACAATTATGTACTTCATTTTCTGAGAGTGTAGATACAGTGCCTTGCGAAAGTATTCGGCCCCCTTGAACTTTTCAACCTTTTGACACATTTCAGGCTTCAAACATAAAGATTTTATTTTTTGTGAAGAATCACCAACAAGTGGGACACAATGAAGTGGAACGAAATCTATTGGATATTTTAAACTTTTTTAGCAAATAAAAAACTGAAAGTGGTGCGTGCTACATGATCGGTCCCTTTACTTTCAGTTCAGCAAACTGAGTCCAGAAGTTCAGCGAGGATCTCTGAAGGATCCAATGTTGTCCTAAATGACTGATAAGGGTTCAATAGAATCCACCTGTGTGGGATCAGGTCTCTGTATAAATGCACCTGGTCTGTGATAGTCTCAGGGTTCTGTTGAA
>NW_023265386.1:0-1018 GCF_013103735.1 Etheostoma cragini
TTGCAGAATCCACTGCAATGTCTTTTCATCACTGTCAAGTAGGTCACGAGGCAGAGCATCACGCTGGTCACTTCCAGCACCAACCGACAGGGAATCAGATAACCGGTCAAAATCATGCCTGATAAAGAGACAAATACGCCTTTAACAGCCTGAAAAAATGTCAATATAGCTTGACTTTTAAGGCCTTAATTTTAAAACCGTACATCAGAATGTTCTGAAATTACCTGAGAGACACACTGGATAGGTGATGTCTCCCCCAGAATTGGAAGGAAGCTGGCATAACGTCAGGATTCCTTTTTAGACTAGCCTGAAAAAGAGACAAATATGCATTTAACAGCCTGAATAAATGTCAATATAGATTTACTCTCATGGTCAAAATAGCTTGACTTTTAAGGCCTTAATTTTAAAACCGTACATCAGAATGTTCTGAAATTACCTGAGAGACACACTGGATAGGTGATGTCTCCCGCAGACTTGGAATGAAGCTGGCATAACGTCAGGATTCCTTTTTAGAGTAGCCTGATAAAGAGACAAATACGCCTTTAACAGCCTGAAAAAATGTCAATATAGCTTGACTTTTAAGGCCTTAATTTTAAAACCGTACATCAGAATGCTCTGAAATTACCTGAGAGACACACTGGATAGGTGATGTCTCCCCCAGACTTGGAATGAAGCTGGCATAACGTCAGGATTCATTTTTAGAGTAGCCTGAAAAAGAGACAAATACGCATTTAACACCCTGAAAAAATGTCAATATAGATTTACTCTCAAGGTCAATATAGCTTGACTTTTAAGGCCTTAATTTTAATACCGTACATCAGAATGCTCTGAAATTACCTGAGAGACACACTGGATAGGTGATGTCCCCCCAGACTTGGAATGAAGCCTGCATAACGTCAGGATTCCTTTTAAGAGTAGCCTGAAAAAGAGACTAATATGTATTTAACAGCCTGAAAAAAGTCAATATAGATTTACTCTCAAGGTCAAAATAGCTTGACTTTTAAGGCCTTAATTTTAA
>NW_023265387.1:0-1343 GCF_013103735.1 Etheostoma cragini
GTAAAAACGTCATAGTATAGTATGTTGTAAAAAACGTCATAGTATAGCATTTCGTAACAAATTCATTATATAGCCTTTTGTAAAAAAGTGATAGTATATTATGTTGTAAAAACGTAAGTCACAGTATAACATGTTGTAAAAAAGTCATAGTATAGCAATTCATAAAAAGTCATAGTATAGCATGTTGTAATAAAGTCATAGTATAGCATGTTGTAATAAAGTCATAGTATAGCAATTCATAAAAAAGTCATAGTATAGCATGTTGTAATAAAGTCATAGTATAGCATGTTGTAATAAAGTCATAGTATAGCATGTCGTAATAAAGTCATAGTATAGCATTTCGTAATAAAGTCATAGTATAGCATGTCGGAAAAAGGTTATAGTATAGTATGATGTAAAAAAGAAATAGAAAAAGTCATAGTACACAAATTTCACAACAAATATTTTATTTTGCAAGGCCAAGTGAAGGAGGAGCTGTTAACTCCCTCTGAGGAGAGTAAGGGTATCAGTGATGAATAAAAAGAGTTGCAATGTTTCCACACAGAAATATATAAGTACGTAAGAAAAGAAGAGATGAAGAGCTTTGTATCATAACAACTGTTTATTCAGCACATTTTGAGGTGTAGGAGACACGATGTTTCTCAATCCCCTGACCTCGACATGCTCGCCTTCATCTGCAGCTCATGAAGAATCAGCCAAAATACTGCAGCTATCACAGTTTGGTTGGAAATGTCAATAAAAATGTTGCTATCCAGACTTATTCTCTGTTCATATTCACCCTACGATATCATGTCATGGCTCTTAATGTTCCATAGTATGTCGTAAAAAAGTCATAGTATAATATGTCATAAAAAAGTCATAGTATAATATGTCAAAAGAAAGTAATAAAAAAGTCGTAGTATAGAATGTCGTAGAAAAGTCATAGTTTATGTCATAAGAAAGCCATAAAAAAGTAATAGTATAGTATGTCGTAAAAAAGTCATAGTATAATTTGTCATAAGAAAGCAATAAATTCATATTATAGTATGTCATAAAAAGTCATAGTATAATTTGTAATAAGAAAGCAATAAAGTCATATTATAGTATGTCATAAAAAGTCATAGTATAGTATGTCGTAAAAAAGTCATAGTATAATATGTCATAAGAAAGTAATAAAAAAGTCATAGTATAATATGTCATAAGAAAGTCATAATATAGGATGTCGTGAAAAAGTCATAGTATATGTCATAAGAAAGTAATAAAAAAGTCATAGTATAGCATGTTGTAAAAAAGTCATAGTATAGTATGTCAAAAAAAGTCATAGTATAGTATGTCAAAAAAAGTCATAGTATAGTATGTCTAAA
>NW_023265388.1:0-301 GCF_013103735.1 Etheostoma cragini
TCTACGAGACGTGGAGCTTTCCCAGCCACTCTGGCTGTTCCCAGCTCGTCCAGTAACCAACGGAACTGACGGGGATTTGAACCTTTCGCCACTAATTTGCTCAGAATCTGAATGACAACATTCATGACTTCTGTGCATTCCGGAGGAAATGTTTGACACACAGGTCTTATTGGTGCAGGACGCAGTGAAGTCAGCAACTTCCTGTCCAGCGACTTCTGCAGGAGTCACAAAGCCGTTGTGCGCGCCAGTCATACTCGGTGCTCCGACTGTACCACTGTCCCGGGGGGGGGGGGGGGGGGGG
>NW_023265388.1:487-2251 GCF_013103735.1 Etheostoma cragini
CCCCCCCCCCCCCCCCCCCCCCGTGTTTGGCCTTTTAGTGGTATCAACTGGATCATTTCTTCTTGTGGCCCAGTCGGGTTTACATACCGGCTGAACAACGCAATTTGTTCAATATCACCTTAGTCTTTAGATTCATCGGAGGCAGCTGAGGAGGCCACAGCTGACTTGATGTCTTTAATTTGCTGTACGAACTAAAATAAAATACATTTTAATTAAATATTCATTAAGTATTTCTTAAAAGCTGAGCTGCATCAGAGGGATCAAAGAGCCGCAGGTTGCCGACCCCTGGCATAGGCTAATTACTGCTAGCTAACTTGCTAGTTAACATTAGCATAGGAACAGGCTAATTACTGCTAACTAACATGCTAGTTAACATTAGCATAGGAACAGGCTAATTACTGCTAACTAACATGCTAGTTAACATTAGCATAGGAACAGGCTAACAAACATGCTAGTTAACATTAGCATAGGAACAGGCTAATTACTGCTGTTCCACAATCGTCCCTATAGGCCGATATAAAGATAACATGCCGAGGTTTTCTCCTATCGACCAATCACTGGGTGGAGTGCACACCCAGCTGAGGCTGATTGGACGTCCCTCTGTCTGTCTCTCTGTCCTCAGAACTCGCCAGCATGTCCTTCGAGGACATCGTGGCGCTGCAGAACAAAGTGGGAACCAAGGTTTACAACCAGGTCGCCTACGGCAACAACAACAGCACCGGGACCACCGGCAGGAAGAGACGCCTCAACAAGAACAGGTGAACACACACACACACACACACAAAGTCACAAATACACACAGATAGAGACACAAACACACACACACACACACACACACAAAATCCAATATGCTTTTTACTATTTTTGACGTTTTATTGCATAGTTTTTGGGAAAGTAATCATTTATTTTACGAGGTTGAACCCTACATTAACGTGTGTGTGTGTGTGTGTGTTCGTGTGTGTGTGTGTTCGTGTGTGTGTGTGTGTGTGTGTGTTCGTGTGTGTTCGTGTGTGTTCGTGTGTGTGTGTTCTTCAAGGCCGACAGAGATTTCAGCCAAGAGACCAGCTCCGTTCCTCCGTCAGGTCGTCTCCGTCAGAAAACCAGTGAGTGAAGGACAGAGCCATGTCGATGTCTAACCATGTTGCCATGTTGATGTCTAACCATGTTGCCGTGCCGATATCTAACCATGTTGCCGTGCCGATATTTAACCATGTTGCCGTGCCGATATCTAACCATGTTGTTGTGTTCCAGACGCTGAGAGATCCTCGGTTTGACGACCTTTCCGGAGAATACAAACCAGAGATTTTCGAGAAAACGTACAAGTTCATTAACGACATCAAAGTCCGAGAGAAAGAGGTGAGAGGGCTACGGGAGCTCGGGCCGTTGGTACGCCACGGCGTTGGACACTGACGTGTTGTTGGTACGCCACGGCGTTGGACACTAACGTGTTGTTGTTGTTACACCACGACGTTGGACGCTAACGTGTTGTTGTTACGCCACGGCGTTGGACACTAACGTGTTGTTGTTGTTACGCCACGGCGTTGGACGCTAACGTGGTGTTGTTGTTACGCCACGGCGTTGGACGCTAACGTGTTTTTGTTGTTACGCCACGGCGTCGGACGCTAACGTGTTGTTGTTGTTACGCCACGGCGTCGGACGCTAGCGTGTTGTTGTTACGCCAGGGCGTCGGATGCTAACGTGTTGTTGTTACGCCACGACGTCGGACGCTAACGTGTTGTTACGCCACGGCATCGGACGCTAACG
>NW_023265389.1:0-1093 GCF_013103735.1 Etheostoma cragini
AAAAGTGATAAAAAGGACATAGTATTGTATGTTGAAAAAAGTGATAAAAAGTTCATAGTATAGTATGTGGAAAAAGATAATAAAAAGTCATAGTATAGATGTCAAAAAAAGTGATAAAAAGGTCATAGTATAGTATGTTGAAAAAAGTGATAAAAAGGACATTGTATAGTATACGGAAAAAAGTGATAAAAAGGTCATAGTATAGTATGTGGAAAAAGATGATAAAAAGTCATAGTATAGTATGTGGAAAAAAGTGAAAAAAGGTCATAGTATAGATGTCAAAAAAAGTGATAAAAAGGTCATAGTATAGTATGTTGAAAAAAGTGATAAAAAGGACATTGTATATGATACGGAAAAAAGTGATAAAAAGGTCATAGTATATTATGTGTAAAAAAGTGTAAAAAGTACATAGTATTGTATGTTGAAAAAAAGTGATAAAAAGGTTATATTATAGTATGTGGAAAAAAGTGATAAAAAGGTCATAGTATAGTATGTAAAAAAAGTGATAAAAAGTCATAGTATAGTAAGTCAACAAAAAGTGATAAAAAGGTCATAGTATAGAATGTTGAAAAAAGTGATAAAAAGGTCATAGTATAGTATGTGGAAAAAAATGATGAAAAGGTCATAGTATTAAATGTTGAAAAAAGTGATAAAAAGTCATGGTATAGTATGTCAAAAAAAGTGATAAAAAGGTCATAGTATAGTACGTTGAAAAAAGTGATAAAAAAGTCATAGTATGGTATGTAAAAAAGTGATAAAAAAGTCATTGTAGAGTATATAAAAAAAATTATAAAAAGGTCATAGTATAGAATGTTGGAAAAAGTGATAAAAAGGTCATAGTAAAGTATGTGGAAAAAAGTGATAAAAATGTCATAGTAGAGTATGTTGAAAAAAGTGATAAAAAGTTCATAGTATAGTATGTGGAAAAAGATGATAAAACGTCATAGTATAGTATGTAGAAAAAAGTGATAAAAAGGACATTGTATAGTATGCGGAAAAAAGTGATAAAAAGGTAATAGTATAGTATGTGTAAAAAAGTGTAAAAAGTACATAGTATTGTATGTTGAAAAAAGTGATAAAAAGGTTATAGTAT
>NW_023265390.1:0-2277 GCF_013103735.1 Etheostoma cragini
ATGCCCCTGTATGTTAACATAGGGGGTGTATACTTATGCCCATGTATTTTAACATAGGGAGGTGTATACTTATGCCCCCTGTATTTTAACATAGGGGCGTGACAGCCAATCAGTTGGACTGCCTAAGCCCCACCCCCATATACGCCCCGCCTTCGTATATAGCCCCACCCTCAATACAAGTCCCACCCCTCCACGTAAGCCCCGCCCTCACCTGGAGGAACAGACACCTGGTGCGTGCTGGCGACCGCCTGCCAGTGCGCCAGCAGCCGCTCGTCTTCCTCCATTGGTTCTGGGTTGTCAGTGATGTCATCGTCCAGTTGCTCATCGTCCAATCCGTCGAGGTCGTCGAGAGAGATCAGCGCCATCGTAGCTGCAATTTAACAATCAAAATATACAATATTATAATTATATTATACATACATACATACAATTATTATACTTTTCAAATGATTCCAGACAATAAAACTGACTAATGAGGCTATAAATAATATAAATAAAATATATAATATAAAGAATATAAATACTAATAAAACAGAGCAGCATGCACCAATAACAGATAAATATAATAATGTGTATAAATATATGAATGATGTTTGTCTGTGTGGCTACTAGCATTGTTTCTGTCTGCTGTAATGCTAATGGGTTTAATGGGTGTTACTTTCAGTATGTAGTATTATTTACTATAGTACTATAGTAATATTTACTATAGTACAATATTATTATATACTACAGTACTTTGTACAGGTGCTGGTCATATAATTAGAATATCATGAAAAAGTTGATTAATGTCAGTAATTCCATTCAAAAAGGCAAATTTGCAGATTATATTCAATCATCACACACAGAGTATATATACTATGTAGTAGTGTGTATAGTGTATATATACTGTGTAGTAGTGTATATATACTGCAAATATATTGTGTAGTAGTGTATATCGTGTATATACTGTGTGGTAGTGTATATAGTGTATATATCCTGTATATGTACCAGGGCTGTAGTACTCGAGTCCGGTCTTGGACTCGAGTCCGTATTCGAGACCCTTTTTCTATGGACTCGGACTTGTCTCGGACTCGGCTCCTGGTCTCGCCCAATAGGACTTCTGGTCTGGACCGAGTCCAGCGGTCTTTATTATGTTAATGGTAATATTGGAGGGAAAGTGAAACACAGTTCAGGGGGGATATTGTTCGCCTTTCTACAAGTTTAGACAGCTAACGTTAGCTAAAGCTACGCCGATGTTTGCTAACGTTAGCGCACCAGCGTCAGCCTAGCTTACCAACGCCAGGTAAATATTACGGCTGCCTTTGGAGTTTCCTATATCTGCGTCCACGTTGTCAACATCAGACCTGTGGCGTTAGTCTGAGCCATCATTGTATCACATGAAATAAGCTTTGCTCCTACGAGATGGGTGGGTTTTTGTTACGTAATAAAAAAGCTAACTGGCTATAGTTAGCCCGTTTGTATGCAAGCGGACATTAGCTAACGTGTGTGTGTGTGTTTGTGTTAACGGACATATGTTAAATTACATGCTGTTCATTGTTGTTTAACCAAACTTTGTTTTCTGAAAATACATCTATTTATATATGTATAAATACATGTATTTCCTGCTAACCCACGTCCAAATAACAATAGAATACAATATTTTGTAGGGAAGCCATAAACCAACCACAGGGCTCCACTCTGTAATACTGGTCCCTTCATGTCTACTCTACATCTGGTGTGAAGCTATGTTGTCATTTAGTTGTTCAAATGCTCAGTACTAGTACTACTGTAGTAGTATCAGTTCTAATGCTCAGTACTAGAACCTACTGGAGCAGTAGCAGTTCTAATGCTCAGTACTAGTACTACTGTAGTAGTATCAGTTCTAATGCAGAGTACTAGTACCTACTGTAGCAGTATTAGTTCTAATGCAGAGTACTAGTACTACTGTAGCAGTATGAGTTCTAGTACTACTGTAGCAGTAGTAGTTCTAATGCTAAGTACTAGTACCTACTGTAGTAGTATCAGTTCTAATGCTCAGTACTAGTACTACTGTAGTTGTATCAGTTCTAATGTTCAGTACTAGTACTAATGTAGCAGTAGCAGTTCTAATGCTCAGTACTAGTACTACTATAGTAGTATCATTTCTAATGCTCAGTACTAGTACTACTGTAGCAGTAGCAGTTCTAATGCTCACTACTAGTACTACTATAGTAGTATCATTTCTAATGCTCAGTACTAGTAGTACTGTAGCAGTATCAGTTCTAGTGCTCAGTACTAGTACTTCTGTAGAAGTAGTAG
>NW_023265391.1:0-1096 GCF_013103735.1 Etheostoma cragini
AACATTAACATAGACACAGGCTAACTACTGCTAACTAACATGCTAGTTAACATTAACATAGACACAGGCTAACTACTGTAATGTGAAAAACTGATTAAAATTAAACATTAATTATATTTTTTAAGCTTTATGAGTGCAAAATCACCCGTAGGATGAAAAAAAAAACGTTGTTCAATACATAAAACATATAACATGTATTAAATACAAGGTTCTTTGAAATGTTATCAAGGCTTGAACATCAGAGTTGTATTTAGATTCCACTAAGAAGCCGACAAAAAAAGCGTTTTCAAGCGGAGAGTGCTCATATTTACCTGATTTCCCACGGGACCCAAACGCGGCGCCGTGCACAAAAAGTGTTTCCTGTAGAAATGTTCTTCATCGCAGGTCGATTTATCTGCTGAGACACGAACTCAAATCCCAAATACTCCAAACACAACATGAATATTTAGAGACACACGCACACACACAGACACACAGACACACACACACACACACAAATATGTAGAAACACGAACGCACGCATACAGACGCACGCACACACACACACACACACACACACAGACACACACACACAAATATGTTGAAAAGCCCACGCACGCACAGACGCACACATTTAGACACATGCACGCACACACACGTAGACACACACATGCACACACACACACACACACACACGAATATCTAGACACACGCGCACCCACACACACACACGAATATGTTGAATCACCCACGCACGCACACACGCACACATTTAGATCTCTCTCTCTCTCCATGCACGCACGCATACCCACACACAAGAATATGTAGACACACGCACATACACACTCACGTACACACAAACTTAGACACACGGACGCACACACAGACATACACATGGGCGCGCACACACAAACACAAGCGCACACAAACACACATGTAATCACACGCAAGCAAGAACATAGACACACACACACACACGCACACACAAACAAATATGTTAAAGAGCACACACACGCACATACATGTACAGTAGACGCAGGCAAGCACACGTAGACAAGCACACACACACACACACACACACACACACACTCTGCGCTGCCATCATCCCTAAGATGAC
>NW_023265392.1:0-1133 GCF_013103735.1 Etheostoma cragini
AGTCATTGTAGACAAGTAAAGAAGTGGAACTGAGTAGCAGTAGAGCTCGCTAATCAGAAATCTGGAATAAAATTATCTTAATGACGTGAAGGCAGTTGCTGAGTCTTTGCATAGTAAGACATCTTTTGCTTTGACTATACACAGTTTAGAACATAGAACCATGGTAGACTTATCATCACCTTTTCCAGGAGGCGTTTTGCCAGGATTATTGACTTGGCCACCAGGATTGGCAGGTCCAGGACCACCACCATGATGTCCAGGCCAGCCAGTGGCACCTGGGTTACTGCTTTGTTGACCTGAATCCAAAGACAAGATAACATTTGGTGCAGAAGAGGTGGAGTGTAAAGTAAAAATGTAAGCTTCTGATGTAATCGTGCTAAGCTTTATAAGTAATTGTAGACAAGTAAAGAAGTGGAACTGAGTAGCAGCAGAGCTCACTAATCAGAAATCTGGAATAAAATTATCTTAATGACTTGCAGATATATTTGCCCATGAAACCAAACGAAAACACTGCACTTACTAAGCTATTGGACTGCATCACAGATATAAAGCAGTGGCTGTCACAGAACCTTTTGCACTTAAACAACAGCAAAACTGAATGCATTTTGTTTGGTTCTCCATCTATGTCAAATGTTCTCACCACAAACTCTGGCACTCCGGCCCCCCTTTTCAAATCTCATGTCAAAAATCTCAGCGTAACATTGTATAATGGGCTCAAATTTGACAAACAGATTAGTTCTGTTGTCAGCTCAAGCTGTTTTCAGCTCCGTCTTTTGGCCAAAGTCAAGTCCTTTCTCAGTCGGCAGGATCTCGAGAAGGCAATCCATGCTTTCATCAGTTCAAGACTGGACTACTGCAATGCCCTTTACATTGGCCTCAGTCAGTCATCAATTTCTAGTCTCCAACTTGTGCAGAATGCTGCTGCCCGATTTTTAACAAGCACGTCCAGACGGGAACACATTACCCCTGTGCTGTCGTCAATCCACTGGCTTCCAGTCCGTTTTAGAATTGATTTTAAACTCCTGCTGTTTGTTTTTAAGGCAATTTATGGCTTCGCCCCCTCTTACTTGTCTGAGATTTTAACTTTTCGCAATTGTGGCAGAGCCTTGCGCTCCTCGGGTCAGCTTCTGTTA
>NW_023265393.1:0-1651 GCF_013103735.1 Etheostoma cragini
TGCTCCCCTTCAACACTAAGTCATCTACCACAGTGAACTCGGCTCTGCAGTTCCAGTAGTCTTTTATGTTCATGGGGCAGTCCTTTTTGTTTTCAAGCCATCCTTTCTGTATCGCACGCTTGAGTTCTTTCATAGTTTCGTCAGCATTTGTCTCTCTCCTTATCTGTTCTGTTCTGTCAGCTGTTACTGGCAGATTTGTCACAATCATGTCCACGTATGCCTGTATTTCTGCATTGCTCTCGCTGTCCGTACGTTCCCCTTTATCCACTGCTCTTGACAAGGTGTCGGCAGTGTACATGTATTTCCCTTGTGTATATGTCATGTGCACGTCATATTTTTGCAGCCTGATTAGCATGCGTTGTATCCGCACAGGACAGTCATTCAGAGGTTTGGACATGATGGACACCAGAGGTTTATGGTCAGTTTCTACTTCAAAAGGTTGACCATAGACATATTGGTGAAAGCGTTCACATGCATACATGCTTGCTAATAGCTCCTTCTCAATTTGAGCGTACCGGGACTCCGCGCTTGTCAAGCCTCTGGACGCATAGGCGACAGGTAGCCACTGCTCGTCGTATTCCTGCAGCAGCACCGCTCCCAGGCCGTACTGTGACGCATCTGCTGAGATTCTTGTTCTCTTGTCTGGGTCATAAAACTTTAACACGGGCTCTTGTGTCAGAGTCTCTTTCAGTTTCACAAAACATTTCTCCTGCTCATGAGACCAGATCCATTCATTCTTCTGTTCAAGAAGACTCCTGAGAGGTGCTGACTGCGCTGACAACTGTGGGACGAACTTGGCCAGATAGGTGACCATTCCCAGAAAACGTCTGACCTCATCTTTGTTGTTTGGTCTTTCCATGTTGTTGATTGCTGACGTTTTTCTCGGGTCAGGCTTCACTCCCTCTTCACTGACAACATCTCCCACAAAGGTAAGTGTTTTCACTCCAAACTCACATTTGTCTTTGTTAAGTTTCAGATTCACTTCCCTTGTCTTGTCTAAAACTTGTCTCAGTCTTTCGTCATGTTCTTCTCGATTCGACCCCCAGACTATGATGTCATCCATCATTGTCTCCACTCCTGGTATGTGCTCGAAGATCATGTGTATAGTCTTATGGTAGACTTCAGGTGCTGACAAGATACCATACGGCAGACGAAGAAACCTGTACCTGCCCTCAGGTGTATTGAATGTGCACAGTTTCGAACTCTCCTCGTCCAGCCTCAGCTGCCAGAACCCTGACGAAGCGTCTAGTTTACTGAACCATTTAGCTCCAGCAAACTGTGCCATGATTTCTTCTCTGGTTGGTAACTTAAAGTGTTCTCTTTTTATCGCTTTGTTCAAGTCCCTTGGGTCCAAGCACGTTCTCAGAGCACCTGTTTTCTTTTGCAAAACAACCAGCGAGCTGACCCATTCAGTTGGTTCGTCTATTTTCTTGATGACCTCCAATTTTTCCATGCGCGCTAGCTCCTCTTTCAGTTTACTACGCAGCGCAAAAGGAATTTTCCTGCAAGGATGCACAACAGGAGGCACACTTTTATCCACACGTATTTTGTGTTCTCCAGGTAGACATCCAAGTCCTTCGAAACAGTCCTTATACTCCTCCATGAGTGAGTCATGGTCATTTGCAGTATCTGATGTCACAACAAACACTCT
>NW_023265394.1:0-2031 GCF_013103735.1 Etheostoma cragini
GTCTGTCTGTCTGTCTACCTGTCTGTCTGTCTACCTGTCTGTCTGTCTGTTTACCTGTCTGTCTACCTGTCTGTCTGTCTACCTGTCTGTCTGTCTGTCTGTCTGTCTGTCTACCTGTCTGTCTGTCTGTTTACCTGTCTGTCTGCCTGTCTGTCTGTCTGTCTACCTGTCTGTCTGTCTGTCTACCTGTCTGTCTGTCTGTTTACCTGTCTGTCTGTCTTTCTGACCGGTCTACCTGTCTGTCTGTTGTTCTTCAGGTACGGCCTGTCATACATCCCCTTCGCCAGGTAAACACACTTCTTTATATCCAGTTAATTAACATAATGAACAGCTAATTAACAGTTAATTAACATAATGAACAACTAATTAACGGTTCATTAACATAATGAGAACATAATTAACATAATTAACCGTTAATCTCTGTCCTTTCTCTCTCAGGGACGCCGCCATTAAATTATGTTCAATGTGCGTCTGACACCGCCTGTCCGGCCAATCAGGACGCAGGACTGGGAGGTGTTGTCCAATCAGGACGCAGGACTGGGAGGTGTTGTCCAATCAGGACGCAGGACTGTTTTGTGTGTATCCAATCAGGACGCAGGACTGGGAGGCGTCGTCCAATCAGATGTCTTAAAAAACGACAAGAGACTGTGAAGTGTATCTCTACAGTTTGTTGTTGTTGTTGTTGTTGTTGTTGTTGTTGTTAACCTCTGTGAACGTCAGTAGCATTTCCCTACACCCCCCAAACATTTCATCTTCTTCTTTTATGGTTTTATGGTCCAAACGATTTCTGGCGTGTTTTATCTTCTTCTTCAATATTAAGATTAAAGCTTATTATTAATTTTGGGGGATAAAGACACACACACACACACACACTCACACGGACACACACACACACACACTCACACGGACACACACACACACACACACTCACACGGACACACACTCACACGGACACACACACACACACACACACACTTCTAAACCCAACCGGCCCGTCAGACACCGCCTACCAAGAGTCTGGGTCTGGGTCTGGGTCTGAATCTGAGTCTGGGTCTGGGTCTGGGTCTGGGTCTGACCCAGGTTTCTGCCTAAAAAGGAAGTTTTTCCTCTCCACTGTGGCCCTGTTGCTGCTCTGGAGGAGACTACTAGAACTGTTGGGTCCTTGTGGATTCTGGAGTGTGGTCTAGACCTGCTCTATCTGGTCTAGACCTGCTCTATCTGGTCTAGACCTGCTCTATCTGGTCTAGACCTGCTCTATCTGTATAGTGTCTTAACTCTTGTTATGAATTGATACTATGAATAAAATTGAATTGATTCTTCAGGGTGCAGAGCGTCGTTACATTTCCAGGAACCTGGTTATTTTGGGGGAATCCTCTGTGTTATTGGAGGTTTTGGTGGTTTTGGAGGTTTTGGTGGTTTTGGAGGTTTTGGTGGTTTTGGAGGTTTTGGTGGTTTTGGCGGCTTTGGCGATTTTGGTGGTTTTGGTTTTTCTGGTGGTTTTGGGGGTTCTGCAAACGGTTGCAACGAGCCAAGACATTTCGGATAAATTACCTAAATATTTACTTATTTTAACTTATTTTTTAAAATCTTGAGTTTAGAAAATCCCCACGCTCCCCAAACGTCTCACACCGGAGAACCTTTGTGTTTTTATTTGTTTCTATTTAAAGAAATAAAATCTTTAAATCCAACTCGTCGTCCTGAAGCTGAATAAAATCTTAAAACTGAGCTTTTATTGTGAAGGTAAATGTCGACTTCACAATAAAAGTCCACCGAAATTTCAATTTAAACAAATGTGTTTTTCTTGGTGTGTGTCTGTATCTGTGTGTGTCTGTATCTGTGTGTGTCTGTATCTGTGTGTGTGTGTCTCTGTGTGTGTGTGTGTGTCTCTGTGTGTGTGTGTGTCTCTGTGTGTGTGTGTGTGTCTGTGTGTGTCTGTATCTGTGTGTGTGTGTCTCTGTGTCTGTGTGTGTGTGTGTGTGTGTGTGTGTGTGTGTGTATAGGTTTGTATGTGTGTGTCTGTGTCTTTGTGTG
>NW_023265395.1:0-3016 GCF_013103735.1 Etheostoma cragini
TCATGAAAAAGTCATAGTATTGTATGTCGAAAAAAAGTCATAGTATAGCATGTCGAAAGAGTCATGAAAAAAGTCATAATATTGTATGTCGAAAAAGTCATAGTATTGTATAAGGAAAAAATAAATAGTATAGTATGTAAAAAAAAAGTCATAGTATAGCATGTCGAAAAAGTCATGAAAAAAGTCATAGTATTGTATGTCGAAAAAAGTCATAGTATAGTATGTCCGAAAAGTAATGACAAAAGTCATAGTATAGCATGTCAAAAAAAGACATAGTATACTATGTCGAAAAAGTAATGAAAAAAGTTATAGTATTGTATGTCAAAAAAGTCATGAAAAAAGTCATAGTATTGTATGTCGAAAAAAGTCATAGTATAGTATGTCGAAAAAGTTATGAAAAAAGTTATAGTATTGTATGTCGAAAAAGTTATGAAAAAAATTATAGTATTGTATGTCGAAAAAGTCATGAAAAAAGTCATAGTATTGTATGTCGAAAAAGTCTCAGTATTGTATGTCGAAAAAGTCATAGTATAGCATGTCAAAAAAGTAATGAAAAAAGTCATAGTATAGTATGTCGAAAAAGTCATGAAAAGTCATATTATAGCATTTCAAAAAAAGTCATAGTATAGCATGTCAAAAAAAGACATAGTATAGCATGTCAAAAAAAGACATAGTATACTATATCGAAAAAGTAATGAAAAAGTCAGAGTTTTGTATGCTGAAAAAAAATCATAGTATAGCATGTCGAAAGAGTCATGAAAAAAGTCATAGTATAGTATGTAAAAAAAAGTCATAGTATAGTATGTAAAAAAAAGTCATAGTATAGCATGTCAAAAAAGTCATAATATAGCATGTCAAAAAAAGTCATAGTATATCATGTCAAAAAAAGACATAGTATACTATGTCGAAAAAGTAATGAAAAAGGTTATAGTATTGTATGTCGAAAAAGTCATGAAAAAAGTCATAGTATTGTTTGTCGAAAAAAGTTATAGTATAGCATGTCGAAAAAAGTCATAGTATAGTATGTCTAAAAAGTTGTAGTATAGTATGTCTAAAAAGTCGTAGTATAGTATGTCTAAAAAGTCATGAAAAAAAAGTCATAGTATAGCATGTCGAAAAAAGTCATAGTATTGCATGTCTAAAAAGTTATGAAAAAAGTTATAGTATTGTATGTTGAAAAAGTCATGAAAAAAGTCATAGTATAGCATGTGGAAAACGTCATGAAAAAAGTCATAGTATTGTATGTCGAAAAAGTCATAGTATTGTATGTCGAAAAAGTCATAGTATTGTATGTTGAAAAAAGTCATAGTATAGTATGTCAAAAAAAGTCATAGTATAGCATGTCAAAAATAGTCATAGTATAGTATGTTGAAAACAAAATAACAAGTCATAGTGTAGTATGTTGAAAAAAGTGATAGTATAGAATGTCGAAAAAGTCATGAAAAGAGTCATAGTATAGTATGTCTAAAAAGTCATGAAAAAAGTCATAGTATTGTATGTCGAAAAAGTCATGAAAAAAGTCATAGTATAGCATGTCGAAAATAGTCATAGTATAGTATGTCTAAAAAGTCATAGTATAGCATGTTGAAAACAAAATAACAAAAGTCATAGTGTAGTATGTCAGAAAAGTAATGACCAAAGTCATAGTAAAGCATGTCAAAAAAAGACATAGTATACTATGTCGAAAAAGTAACAAAAAAAGTCATACTATTGTATGTCGAAAAAAGTCATAGTATAGCATGTCGAAAAAGTCATAGTATAGCGTGTCAAAAAAGTCATGAAAAAAGTCATAGTATTGTATGTCAAAAAATGTCATAGTATAGTATGTTAAAAAAGTCATAGTATAGCATGTCAAAAAAGTCATGAAAAAAGTCATAGTATAGTATGTCGAAAAAGTCATGAAAAGTCATATTATAGCATTTCAAAAAAAGTCATAGTATTGTATGTCGAAAAAGTCATAGTATAGCATGTCAAAAAAGTCATGAAAAAAGTCATACTATTGTAGGTCAAAAAAAGTCATAGTATAGCATGTCGAAAATAGTCATAGTATAGTATGTCTAAAAAGTCATAGTATAGCATGTTGAAAACAAAATAACAAAAGTCACAGTGTAGTATGTCAGAAAAGTAATGACCAAAGTCATAGTATAGCATGTCAAAAAAAGACATAGTATACTACGTCGAAAAAGTAACAAAAAAAGTCATACTATTGTATGTCGAAAAAAGTCATAGTATAGCATGTCGAAAAAGTCATAGTATAGCATGTCGAAAAAGTCATGAAAAAAGTCATAGTATTGTATGTCGAAAAAAGTCATGAAAAAGTCATAGTATAGCATGTCGAAAGAGTCATGAAAAAAGTCATAGTATTGTATGTAGAAAAAAGTAATAGTATAGTATGTAAAAAAAGTCATAGTATAGCATGTCGAAAAAGTCATGAAAAAAGTCATAATATAGCATGTCAAAAAAAGTCATAGTATAGCATGTCAAACAAAGACATAGTATACTATATCGAAAAAGTAATGAAAAAGTCATAGTATTGTATGTCAAGAAAAAGTCATAGTATAGCATGTCGAAAAAGTCATAGTATTGTATGTCGAACAAGTCATCGTATAGTATGTCTGAAAAGTAATGACAAAAGTCATAGTATAGCATGTTGAAAAAAGTCATAGTATTGCATGTCTAAAAAGTTATGAAAAAAGTTATAGTATTGTATGTTGAAAAAGTCATGAAAAAAGTCATAGTATTGTATGTCGAAAAAGTCACAGTATTGTATGTTGAAAAAAGTCATAGTATAATATGTCGAAAAAAGTCAAAGTATAGAATGTCAAAAAAAATCATGAAAAGAGTCATAGTATAGTATGTCTAAAAAGTCATGAAAAAAGTCATAGTATTGTATGTCGAAAAAGTAATGACCAAAGTCATAGTATAGCATGTCAAAAAAAGACATTGTATACTATGTCGAAGAAGTAACAAAAAAAGTCATACTATTGTATGTCGAAAAAAGTCATAGTATAGCATG
>NW_023265396.1:0-4988 GCF_013103735.1 Etheostoma cragini
ACACACACACACACACACACACACACACACACACACCCACACACACACACACACACACACACACACACACACACACAGTTAGTGTTTTCCTGTTTGAAGGTGGATGAAAGCTCACCTGAGGGAAGAACCTGCTGCTGTCTGACTTGCTGTCCAGTCAGAGATGAATGCTGCTCTCTGATTGGTTCTCCTGGTCCAGGTGAAGGACGTGCAGCTGCTGGCGGAGCTGGGTCCGGGTCGGGGTCAGATCAGCGTCGTGCAGCAGCTCCTGGATCAGGTACAAAGTAACTAAGTACATCTCCTCCAGTACTGTACTACAGTCCAAATGTTGAGCTAATAAAGTTACTAGTTACATTAGTTACTGAAGTAACAGAGTATTTATATAGTGTGGTATTAGTACTCTAACTGCAGTAAAGGATCTGGATACTTCTTCCAATCAGCAGCCTCCTCGGTCACTTGACTCTGTTTGTCTCCACGGTAACCACCAGGGGGCGGACCCTTCCTGCTGCGCTGCCGACGGCCGACACGCTCTGGCGGTTGCCGTGGTGAACGGCCACCATGATGTACTTCCTGTCTTAGTGCAGCGAGGCGCCGACGTCAACCAGCAGTCCGGACCGTAAGACCACCGGCAGAAACCCAACATCACCATCACCAAACCCACACGATACACGCTAAAAGTAGTGATTATTTACATGGAGTCTGGTGGAGATATGCTGCTCTATACACACTAAAAGTAGTGATTATTTACATGGAGTCTGGTGGAGATATGCTGCTCTATACACGCTAAAAGTAGTAATTATTTACATGGAGTCTGGTGGAGATATGCTGCTCTATACATGGTCAAGGTTTATTTATATAGCACATTTACAAACATTCGCTACCGCCCCAAAGTGCTGTACAATTATAGATAACAGCATAATAAAAGGGCATAACAAATATCCGGAAAAAACATCTAAAACTGAATATACCAAAAACAACTAAAATACAACAACTAAAAAGCTTTGCTCAAATCAATACAACAACAAGATGTCACAGCTCAGCTTGTGTTAAAAGCCAGTGCAAAGAGATGAGTTTTTAAAAGTGATTTAAAACTCTGACTAGAGGAAGCTGCTCTAATGTTCAGAGGGAGAGAGTTCCAGAGCTTAGGACCTGCTACTGAGACAGCTCTGTCCCCTCTGGGTCTCAGTCTGGTTCTGGGACAGTCTAAAAGCAACTGGTCCTGGACCTGAGTGCTCTGACTGGAGCGTGCAAAACCAGCATGTCAGATAAATATGATGGTGCCAGCCCATTAAGAGATTTAAAACCAAACAATAAGATCTTAACATGGATTCTAAAAACGGGGGGGGGGGTGATGTGGTCATAGCGCCTTTTTCCTGTCAGCAGGCGTGCAGCCGCATTCTGGACCAGCTGTAATCGGCGAACTGAAGACTGCTCAAGGCCATAGTACAGTGAGTTGCAGTAGTCCAGGTGATCTGTAATCAAGGCATGCACAGCTGTTTCCAGTTGGCGATGGGGCAGGTAAGGCTTGACCTTCCCAAGAAGTCTGAGCTGAAAAAAGCTTGTTTTTACCACTGAACTGATCTGTTTATCCAGTTTAAAAGAACTGTCAATAAAAACACAAACAGTTTTTACAAGTGGGCAACAATTTGAGAACATAGGACCCAGAGCATTGTTAAAACCAGAGACATCGGGCTTCCCAAAAATTACAACTTCAGTTTTTTTATCATTTAAGTTCAAAAAATTCAATGACATCCAGTCTTTTACGTCATGTAGGCATTTACTCAGAGCTTCAGCTGAGTTTGTTTTAGAATTCAAAGGTAGGTAAATCTGCACGTCATCTGCAAAGCAGTGAAATGATATGTTGTGTTTTAGGAAGATTGATCCGAGGGGCAGCATATACAGCGAGAACAAGACTGGGCCTAAAATTGAGCCTTGAGGCACCCCGCTGTCAATCGGGGCTTTATTTGAGTAAAAAGGCCCGAGGTTTACAGAAAAAGACCTGTCTGTCAGATATGACTGAAACCACTTCAGACCTGTGCCCTTAACGCCTGCACAGGACTCGAGTCTTGTCAATAAAATCTTGTGATCAACCGTATCGAACGCTGCAGTCAAATCTAAAAGCACTAAAACAGCAGAGCTACCAGAATCAGAAATTTAAAAAAAGATCATTAAAAACTTTTAAAAGAGCAGTTTCTGTACTGTGACAAGATCTAAAACCAGACTGGAATTTTTCAAAGATGTTGTTCGAGTTAAGATGTAATTGAAGTTGGGCATATACCACTTTTTCTAAAACTTTGGATAAAAAAGGCAGCTTAGAAACTGGCCTGTAGTTGGACAAAGCAGAAGGGTCCAGATTGTGCTTTTTAAGGAGGGGTTGTACAACGGCCTTTTTAAAAGCAGCTGGAACACACCCAGTTGAAAGAGACAAATTTATCAAATTTAAAATACAAGGCCCAACAGAGTCGAAAACATCTGTAAAAAGCTTGGCAGGAAGGCTGTCCAATGAGCAAATGGAGGGTTTCAAACTATGGACCGTCCTTGCCAAATCAGAGAAAGATATTGGCCTAAAATCTTCAAAAACAGCTGAACAGAAAGGTATGACACTTGGATCTGCATCTGTGCACAGCACAAAGGGTTAAAGCCCGGATTCTGGACACCTTATCAGTGAAGAATTTACAAAATCTGTCACAGAGAAGGGCACTATAGGAATAATACCAGTATGTTCAGCGGGATTGATTATCCTATTTAAAACACTAAAAAGGACATGAGCTTTGTGACAGTTGTTTTGCACAAGGTTTGACATATACTGAGTCTTTGCAGCTTTAACAGCGACCTGGTAGTTGGACAAACAGTCTCTTAAAAACCCCAGAGACACATGGAGTTTGTCTTTTTTCCATTTTCTCTCAGCACGGCGACATTCCCTTCTGAGAGCACGAGTAGTGACATTGAGCCACGGCTCCCCATTTGAGCCAGAGCTCTTGTGCATGAACGCTGCTATTGAGTCAAAAGTAGCTAAAAGTGCTAAAAGTGCCAAAAGTAGTGATTATTTACATGGAGTCTGGTGGAGATATGCTGCTCTATACACACTAAAAGTAGTGATTATTTACATGGAGACTGTTGGAGATATGCTGCTCTATACACACTAAAAGTAGTGATTATTTACATGGAGTCTGGTGGAGATATGCTGCTCTATACACGCTAAAAGTAGTGATTATTTACATGGAGTCTGGTGGAGATATGCTGCTCTATACACGCTAAAAGTAGTGATTATTTACATGGAGTCTGGTGGAGATATGCTGCTCTATACACGCTAAAAGTAGTGATTATTTACATGGAGTCTGGTGGAGATATGCTGCTCTATACACGCTAAAAGTAGTGATTATTTACATGGAGTCTGTTTTTTACAGCAACACATGGAGTAATGGCAGATGTTACCTGGCTTAGAGAGTACAGTCACAGCTTCAGGAACTTGAAATGTTAAAATCTCCTCTTCCTCTTCATCAGGATGAAGAACACAGCTCTGCATGATGCTGCAGCTCTGGGATCTGACGGTCTGCAGTGTGCTCGGGTCCTGCTCAGGTAGCAACACACACTCACTACTGCGGGAATGTTTGCACACTTTAAGACTCGGAGTGAGTGAATGAGCGGTCTGGCAGAATCCTCCAGATGCTGAAACCAGGCCACGCCTCCATGTCACATGACTACAGACGCATAGCGAACACAAAGAGACACAAACGCACAATGACCACAAACACATAATGAGTCAAAGTCACTACAGGACTCAGATCAGGACTCAGATCAGGACTCAGATCAGGACTCAGATCAGGACTCAGATCAGGACTCAGATCAGGACTCAGATCAGGACTCAGATCAGGCGTGTTGACAGCTGTTCGACGTTTCTCACGCTTCCCACATTTCTTCTGTATTAGTTGCATTTAATTTATATTTTTACTTTTTACATTTCTGCGTCTTTTTGTCGACATCTATGAACGATCTGAAAGAAAACAGGAACTGTGAAGAGGAGGAAAAAGATTGTATTACAGTAAAAGTACCAGTACTTTGATGGTACTTCTCCCGTGTAGTTTAAACAGATCGAGGGGTCATGAATCCAAAACTATTACATCATACAAGTATTGATGTATAGAGCTGTTGTGAAGGGTTAAGTTCTTCTTGTTTTTGTTAAGTTTCTCATCTATATTACCCCTCTTGTTGTCCTCGGGTCAGAAGTGTCCCGGGGACGGCTCCCCAGAACCAACCAGTAGATAAACCAGGTCCTGAATCCTTTGAATTCTCCAGCTGTCAGGCCGGCGTGCGGCGGAGGAACGCCGGCGAGCAGACGGCGTACGACGTGGCGGTGAACGCCGGCTGCAACGACATGGTGTCTCTGCTGGCTGCCCGGACCGGACTGGACCTGCTGGGGAGACTGGGACCGCTGGGGAGACTGGGACCGCTGGGGAGACTGGGACCGCTGGAGAGACTGGGACCGCTGGGGAGACTGGGAAATCTGAACCTGGATGCTATCTGACTGACGGAACAAAACCATTAGACGTCCAGATGTTATAAAGGTCTCGGACGTCCACATGTTGTTATAAAGGTCTCATACATCCAGATGTTATAAAGGTCTCGGACGTCCAGATGTTGTTATAAAGGTCTCAGACGTCCAGATGTTATAAAGGTCTCGGACGTCCAGATGTTGTTATAAAGGTCTGAGACATCCAGATGTTATAAAGGTCTCAGACATCCAGATGTTATAAAGGTCTTGGACGTCCAGATGTTGTTATAAAGGTCTCAGACGTCCAGATGTTGTTAAAAGGGCTGAGGCATCCACATGTTATAAAGGTCTGAGACATCCACATGTTGTTATAAAGGTCTCAGACATCCAGATGTTATAAAGGTCTCGGACGTCCAGATGTTGTTATAAAGGTCTGAGGCATCCAGATGTTATAAAGGTCTGAGGCATCCAGATGTTATAAAGGTCTGAGGCATCCAGA
>NW_023265397.1:0-1044 GCF_013103735.1 Etheostoma cragini
TTGGTAGTTTTATTTAGTTTCTGTCCACTTTGAATGAAGTGTGTTTTACGCTGATAAAAGTAGTGATTATTTACATGGAGTCTGGTGGGTTTGGTGATGGTGATTTCGGGGCTGTTTCATGTCAGTTACACTTCATAAGATCTCGTTAACTGGATTAATAACCTGAGCAGGTGTGAAAAACACACTGACCTCTCTGTCTGACACACACACTCACACACACACACACAGATAAACTTGCTCTGACACGTTCATTTCCTCTTCTTAATTGCTTCAGTCACTTCTCGTTTTAATTAACCTACAAGGAATGAGAGAGAGAGAGTGTGTGTGTGTGTGTGTGTGTAATTACAGCGTAGAGAAAGGAAAGCAGTAATTGTTTGGTTATGCTTCGCAGCAGCTGAGGAATGAATCTGTCTCTCTCTGTCTGTCTGACTCTACCTGTCTGTCTGTCTGTCTGACTGCCTGTCTGTCTGTCTGTCTGACTCTATCTACCTGTCTGTCTGTCTGTCTGACTGCCTGTCTGTCTGTCTGTCTGACTCTATCTGCCTGTCTGTCTGTCTGTCTGACTCTATCTGCCTGTCTGTCTGTCTGACTGCCTGTCTGTCTGTCTGTCTGACTCTACCTGTCTGTCTGTCTGACTGCCTGTCTGTCTGTCTGTCTGACTCTACCTGTCTGTCTGACTGCCTGTCTGTCTCCCAGAGGTGCTGTTGAACACCAAGTTGGAAACGTCTGACCTTCGATGGACGAGTTATCCTGCTGACGACCCACAGGTAAACACTGTTAGCTTCATGCTAACAGCTACCATTGGTTCTAATGGAGAATGCTAACCAGGTAATAGCTTATCCGTAAGCTTTACACTTACATGCTACCTTAATCCTGTCGGTCTGTCTGTCTTTAGTGGGAGGAAGTGAGCGGATTGGACGATGAGTCTAACAGCGTACGGACCTATCAGATCTGCACTCCAGACAGCGCGGCCTCCTATTGGCTGAGGACTCGCTGGATCCCCCGCGGGGCGGCGACCACGCTCTACGTCGAGATCCGGTTGGT
>NW_023265398.1:0-2603 GCF_013103735.1 Etheostoma cragini
CATAGCGGACCGACTGAATGTGTAGGGTGTAAAAATATAGCCTTTGCCTCAAAAGAGAGCAGAGGGAACTAATGTTCCCCGGGAAATGGACCCTTTAAGGACTTTAGGCTTAATTTCAAACCCTTATTCACAACCTGAGAATATGTTTTACATCCTGCACTAATCTCTATAAAATATTCCTTATTCTTTGTACAAATAATGACTTATTTAGAAGGTAATGAAACCAATGTAAGCTATAATAAAAAACATTAGGCCATTATTAATTGATTAATTGAAATCATGAATGTATTGGTCTCTGACCAGTCTGCCATTAATATCATCTGGGAATATCGCTACATTAATATCAACTGGGAATATCACCACATTAATATTGTCACACTTAATCTTCGTAGAGCGTCCTGTATAAACCTGAATCTGAGACCACGGACGCTGCGCTGCTCATCTCTACTTTTACAGAGAGAGTGGACACTGACGCAATGCACAGGTCTGCCACCGGGCACCGGGCACCGGCCACACGCCAGGCAGACTCTACACACCACCGTCCCACCGGGAAAAATCCCACTCCGCATCAGGGTCCCAGTGCAACCATTCCTGACCATCTAAACAACTGTAGGGTTTAAATCCAACTCTCGACAACAATAGTGACAAGTAGGCTAATGCATGTTAATAAAAATAAAGCAGAACACATGCAGAAGACAACGGAATAACTGTTAAACACGTTTATTTCGGATCAGACGGCAGCTGATTTGACACACGAGACTCCAGGATTAATTTTAGCCTGGCTGTTAGAATGCTCTGGACGAGGCTAGCCGCAAAGAATAAATCTCCATTGTTACTTGGCTGGGTTTAATTCAATCTGGTTTCGTGCAACCGAGTCCAAGCTAAATTCATCCAGGATAACTTGAATATCCCGGCTTAATCCCTTATCCTAGTTTCGTGCAACAGGCCCCAGGGGGTGAAGTTGGAAATGACAAACATGGGATTTAGTCGCTAAAGAGCACTACGAGCTAGCCAGGAGTCAAAGCTAGAATATTCTAATCCGTAGTCAGACGCATGATCCATTGCACCACTAGCCATACGTTCAAGATGAGCAATATCTACATTCTCACGCCAATGTATGCAGACAGTGGTGCTTTTTGTTGTCAAGGGTATAGGGGGACCTCCTAGGGAGGTGGTCCAGGAACGTCCAGCTGGGAGGAGGTTTTGGGGAAGACCCCGGACTCAGTGGAGGGACTATATCTCCAACCTAGCTTGGGAACGCCTCACAATCCCCAAATCGCTCAGAAAAGGGAAGTTTGGGGTCCCGTGCTGGAGCTGCTCAACAAAGATGGATGGATGGTGGGAACCCTGGTCACTAGCTCAATATATTCTTGCATGAAAACTGTACCTGTAGGAGGCGCTGTAGCTTAGTGGTTAAAGCGCCTGTCTTGTAAACAGGAGATCCTGGGTCCAAATCCCAGCAGTGCCTAATTATCACTCAACACTTACACTATCTGCACTATAAAGACTTTATATATTTGTTTTTGCTATAGTGATTAACAAGCATTATTTAATTTTGCCCAGTTGTGGCCTGTTAAGGGACAATAAATATCAAAAGGGAAATGGATTGAACCCATTTTTCAATGCTTTTCAACCTTGTTTTGTTGGGGCTGATTGTGGCCCGGGTGTACACCAGTACCCTGTGACATCACTGTTGGGTGGGGCTTCAGGAATGTGATGCTGAATGAGGTCAGATGTCAAATAAACATGAACTTTACCAGCCAAAGCACTTCGGGCACTGACTGCCTGATTTTAACATCTTCCATGCTGCTGTAATAAAAATGTATACATTTATTATTTGATATTAGTTGACTATATTGGGATATGCAACTGAAGGAAGAATCTATATGCCTTTGCAATTTGGATGCTTTTCTGTTGTTTAGATATGGCTACATTCAAACAAAGTATCCAAAGAGCACAACTCTGCACTGCACTCTGTTCAGTTGTTTACACCGAGTTCCTCGTGGCCACACATCCAGGTTCATCTCCAGAGGTAATGATGACACGCCAACAGAGGTAATGTCTCCATCAACAAGGTGCTGCTGGGATTTGAACCCAGGATTTCCTGTTTACTAGACAGGCACTTTAACCAACTAAGCCACAGCACCTCCATGAGAAGGAATCCTGTTAAGTCCTAATTTGTCTTTTATCTTGTATAAGCTAAACATACAGTGTACTGACTGGCAGTATTGGGAGTAACGGCTTAGCTCGCCTAGGCTAGGCGGATCAATCCTATCCAGTCAGTCTGCCGAAGAGGTATAAGTACCTGGCAGGTCTCTCCCTTCAGCAAACGCCAGCACAGTCCTTCCCATTGGTGCTGATCATCCACATCTCACCCCCATAGAGCCAGTGAAGCTCGGTCCACCAGATGGACCACTCACCATTCGAACCAGACCTGGGGGGGAACGCTTCAGGGCCCAGCACAGATCGCGGAGCAACAGCTACGGCCGCAACAGTGCCTTCTTAAGTCCACTGTTCCTTTCAATATGGAGCTCTTCCAGATTGTTGAGAATCTCTAGCAGCTGGATGTGCTGCCATACAAAAATGAGAAAGTGGTAACCAGG
>NW_023265399.1:0-2397 GCF_013103735.1 Etheostoma cragini
TCTGCAGAAAACAATTAAACCCTTCCACCAAATACCTAAACCTTTAATCCAGTTTGCAGCCTGTCTTTATTTTGTTTTCAACAAGGTCTCTTCTCAAATTCCTCCCTTGCTGAACCAAAACTTACACAACAAACTTGGCGTTGTCGGCAAGATTTCAAGGAGGGATCAGATCGGGACTCGCTGGTGACTGATGACGGTGCACTCTGGGGATCTGATGATAACCTGCCTCTAAACCTTGCCAGAACATCTTTGAGAGACAGAGGGTCAGGAACCACTGAGGGCTCGCTGATTCCACTCTGAAATCCAAAAGACAAGGAAGCAATTTCAAACAGCGGGGGTAAATTAAAATTTCAATTCTGCTGAATGAATGATTTCATTTGGACATTGAGACGTTTTGTTTTGTGAGACAAGTACTGACTGTGATTGGCTGGGAATTTGGTGAAAGAATATTTCTGTGTTTTAAATCCTGGGGTTGTAAAAAACGGAAAGAAACTGGATAAATTGAACCTGGATGAACCTCCAGTCTGTTATGTATATTAGATAAAAAGTGCAAATTGACATCATTCCATCCAATACGGGCAAGAGGGGGTTGACAGATAGATTTTAAAATCCACACAGATAAACAGTCAGATTTCCGCAAAGTTTACCGAGATTAAACTGGGTCGTATAGTGACGATTATACTAAAAGAGAGAAGTACTTCCGCTCATTGTTACCTGTCGTTGCTATAGATAACAAGAGTTCACAGTCGCACGTTTCCTTAGGGGCCCGTGGTGGAAGAAATGGTAATGAGCAACAAAATTTGGGTGTCCTAAAAAAAGGTTCTTCAACTCTATCTCCCCTACTTCTTTTTTTTGTTTCTTGTTATGTCTCGGCAAGAAGTATTATGCTTTTGGTTCGTCTATCCATCTCCACATCAGAATCAGAAATACGTTGTTGATCCCCGAAGGGAAACTCTGGAAAAGAGGGCTCCTTCGAGCCAACCTGGTTTAATAAAACCTTTGATGTCTTTGGGCTGCACGATTATGGCCAAGATTATATTCATGATTATTTTGATCATTACGGAGATTATCACAATTATTTGTTGATTTTCTACTCAAAAACACCAATCGTTGAACCTCAGGTTAACATGGAAAAATCTCAGCAAGGTGATTGATGGATGATTCTAGTTACTTTTACCAAGTTCAGCCCAAATGATACAGCTGCAGGTTAGCTTCCAGCTATGTAATATATGCAGATGATAGTGGTGGGATTTGAACCCACGCCTCAAGAGAGACTGGAGCCTTAATCCAGCGCCTTAGACCACTCGGCCACACTACCTTCAAAAAGCAGCTCTCCACATCGTGAAAGACATAGGCACCGTAACTAATGGTATTCTTGTTAATGTCATTTGGAAAAATACCTTCGCAAGGAAAAAGCCCAAAATTTTTTTTTAAATCTTATCACACTTTGTCATTTTTCTCTGGCATTGAATTTAGAATATTGTAACCGGCATTAAGTGAGTAAAAAACAAACAAACATGCAGGGCATGTGCTCTACCACTGAGGTACATCCACTGAAGATTTTAAATTTTTTTTTTTAACTTTTTTCTGAGATAGACTTAGACTTATCTTTATTAAGCTCTTCATTGTCAGGCACCATCTTATGTTAAAGAGCTCATAGTACCTTACAAACCTACAAGGGCACTACGCTCCCAGAATGCAGGGTTACTTGTGGTTCCTAGAATCTCCAAAAGTAGAACGGGAGTCAGAGCGTTCAGCTATCAGGCTCCTCTCCTGGAGAACCAGGTTCCAGTTTGGGTTCAGGCGGCAGACACCGTCTCCACATTTAAGAGTAGGCTTAAGACTTTCCTTTTTGATAAAGCTTACAGTTAAGGGATATAATTTAATATTGTTAGGGAGTGAGGAGTCGCAGCGCCCGCCTTACCCGGCCCACCTGCTTCTTGTCATAGTTGTCAGATCTATATATCATATAATCAAGAATATAATAAAACTAAAGGGAGACTTGGCATACAGCCCGATCTGGTTGGGGAGAGTTCTAGCCTGACCAGGCTCCTCTCTTTACCCTTTCTCTCTTAGTTATGCTGTAATAGTTTTAGACAGCTGGGGATTTCCTTGAACACACTGAGCTCCTCTCTCCTCTGTTTTTCTATCTTTCCATTTATGTGCATCCATGTCCCAGAAATGCTTGTTACTAACCTAGATCTGGGGAGTCACTCCCCGGAGTCCTTATGTTCTTTTTTCCCCAGCATGTTCCCTCGGATCAGAGGGGCTCGAAAATCATGGTAGCAGCTGTCGCCATTATCCCGCTACACATTCTGAGATGCCATGTTCATCTTGCTACACTCTGCGGTGCCCAGCTACGTCCTGCTGTGCCTTGTAATGCCCACAGTGCCCTGC
>NW_023265400.1:0-1633 GCF_013103735.1 Etheostoma cragini
ACACACACAGACACACACACACACACACACACACCACACAAGGACACACACACACACAAACAGATAAATTATATAGTACCATATACATTTCTTGAAGAAGACATGTTACTGGTGGGGCAGTAGTTATGTCTCATGCCTATCATGCCAGAGACCCGGGGGCCTGTTGCATGAAGCTAGGATAAGGGATTAAGATATTCAAGTTATCCCGGATGAGTTTAGCTTGGACTCGGTTGCACGAAACCAGATTGAATTAAGCCCAGCCAAGTAACCATGGAGATTTATTCTTTACGGTTAGCCTGGTCCAGAGCAGGCTAACAGCCAGGCTAAGATTTATCCTGTAGTCTCGTGTGTTAAATCAGCTGCCGTCTGATCCGAAATAAACGCGTTTAACAGTTATTCCGTTGTCTTCTGCATGTGTTCTGCTTTATTTTTGATAACACGCATTAGCACTTGTCACTGTTGTTGTCGCAAGTTTGATTTAAACCCTACTACAGTTAGATGGTTAGGAATGGTTGCACTGGCACCCTGATGCGGAGTGGGACTTTTCCCGGTGGGACGGTAGTGTGTCGAGGCTGGAGTGCGGCAGTCGCGTCAGTGTCCACTCTCTCTGTAAAAGTAGAGATGAGCAGCGCAGCGTCCGTGGTCTCAGCTTCAGGTTACAGGAGGCGCTCCGAAGATTAAGTGTGACGATATTAATGTAGCGATATTCCCAGATGATATTAATGGCAGACTGGTCAGAGACCAATACATTTATGATTAATAAAGGACAGTTGTGTTACTCCTTCATATACAGACCTAATGTTTTTTTTATTATACCTTACATTGGTTTCATAACCTTCTCAATAAGTCTCACATCACCGGACTAATAACGTGGCCTATATACAGTACGTATATAGTTTACATTCATCACACCGGGAACACCACAATTCTTCTTGATCGTTTTATTTTGGTGCTGTCACTTGTCAGAAGAATAAAAAAAACATGAATATTGTTTTTCATGTGCTCACAGCATGTATTGAAGTCACTTACTTCTTTTTCTAGTTGTTGTCCCTTTCTGATTGTTCTGTATGAACATTAATTGTACAAAGAATTAGGAATATCTTATAGAGAAAAACATGTTCTCACGTTGTGAAAAAGGGTTTGAAATGAAGCCTAAAGTCCTTAAAGGGTCCATTTCCCGAGGAACATTAGTTCCCTCTGCTCTCTTCTGAGGCAAAGGCTATATTTTTACACCCCACACATTCAGTCGGTCCGCTATGTTGGGCTTTTTCTCTCCATTTGAGCTGTATTTCCCTTTTTGCATATTCTTCCCCTCCTCGTTACTTTAGACATTAGAAGCTGCTGCTCATTGGGTGAAACATATGGCGCATGCGTGTTCTCAATTTTGCATCAGTGAATCTGTGATCGATACCGTGGTCTATTTAAGAAAGCCGTGAACGTGCACTTATCCCAGCTATCTACACCTGGCTTGACATAGCTCCACCTGTTCATCCTGGCTTGGCAATCGTGCAACCGATTAAGCCGCGATGAGCAGATCGCACTAAGTCAAGCGGCACTTTTTCACTTATCCTGGATATCTTTATTCTAGCTTCGTGCAACAGGCCCTGGATTCAAATCCCGCAGTAGAATCTCA
>NW_023265401.1:0-1271 GCF_013103735.1 Etheostoma cragini
CGCTCTACAACGTCCCTGTTAGTGATGGCGTTGCATAGTCTGTCCACCAGAGGACGCTCTACAACGTCCCTGTTGGCAGCACTCTTTGATTTGTTTTTACTTTTGGTCAAAGTAAGTGAACAGCTCACCCGGAGACTGAAGACAGAGGACATTCAGAAACCGGATTTTTGAGTCGTTTTTCTGATTTTTTTGCGGAAATTTTAAGATTTTTTCCATGCTCAAAACAACCTGGATGGTTTTCTAAGTGTGTTTTTTTTTCATGATATGGGAACTTTAAAGATAAAGTCTGATATAATGCAGTAGTGTAGCAGTAGGAGGTAGAGTAGTAGTAGTAGTAGCAGTAGTAGTAGCAGTAGGAGGTAGAGTAGTAGTAGTAGTAGCAGTAGTAGTAGCAGTAGTAGTAGAAGTAGTAGTAGTAGTAGTAGTAGAAGTAGTAGTAGGCTAGTAGTAGTAGAAGAAGTAGTAGTAGTAGCAGTAGTAGTAGAAGTAGTAGTAGTAGTATAAGAAGTAGTAGTAGAAGAAGTAGTAGTAGGCTAGTAGTAGTAGAAGAAGCAGCAGTACAGGAGGGTTAGAAGAAGTTGTAATATCACTGGAACCAGTAACAGAAGTAAATGTAGTTGCAGTATCAGTGAGTCTGTGTACTAAAGTACTATTGAGTCTGTGTACTGTAGTATCAGTGAGTCTGTGTACTGCAGTATCAGTGAGTCTGTGTACTGTAGTACTAGTGAGTCTGTGTACTGCAGTATCAGTGAGTCTGTGTACTGTAGTATCAGTGAGTCTGTGTACTGCAGTATCAGTGAGTCTGTGTACTGCAGTATCAGTGAGTCTGTGTACTGCAGTATCAGTGAGTCTGTGTACTGTAGTACTAGTGAGTCTGTGTACTGCAGTATCAGTGAGTCTGTGTACTGCAGTATCAGTGAGTCTGTGTACTGTAGTAGTAGTGAGTCTGTGTACTGCAGTATCAGTGAGTCTGTGTACTGTAGTAGTAGTGAGTCTGTGTACTGCAGTATCAGTGATTCTGTGTACTGTAGTAGTAGTGAGTGTGTACTGCAGTACTAGTGAGTACTCACTCCCCCCCGGCAGACTGTCTCTGTCGAAGAGACACACGGAGTAGCCGAGCTCGTTCTCCAGGACGCTGCGCAGCGTCGACAGGACGAACTGCTCCTCCTCGCCGCTCCTCGCGTACGAGATGTACACGTCGTACTCCTTATCATCTACACACACACACACACACACGCACACACACACACACACACACACACACACACACA
>NW_023265402.1:0-1130 GCF_013103735.1 Etheostoma cragini
GTGTGTGTGTGTGTGTGTGTGTGTGTGTGTGTGTGTGTGTAGATGAGTACTGGCAGAACCACCCGGAGCTCCACGACATCCCCATCTACTACGCCTCGTCCCTGGCCAGGAAGTGCATGGCGGTGTACCAGACCTACATCAACGCCATGAACGACAAGATCCGCAAGGCCATCAACGTCAACAACCCCTTCGTCTTCAAGCACATCAGCAACCTCAAGGTCAGACCTCAAGGTCAGGGCCAGCACCCTCAAGGTCAGACCTCAAGGTCAGGGCCAGCAAACCCAAGGTCAGGGCCAGCAAACCCAAGGTCAGGGCCAGCAAACCCAAGGTCAGGGCCAGCAAACCCAAGGTCAGGGCCAGCACCCCCAAGGTCAGGGCCAGCAAACCCAAGGTCAGGGCCAGCATCCCCAACCCCAAGGTCAGAAACCCCAAGATCAGGGCCAGCACCGTCATGGTCAGGGCCGGCACCCTCAAGGTCAGGGCCAGCACCCTCAAGGTTAGGCCGGCACCCTCAAGGTCAGGGCCGGCACCCTCAAGGTCAGAGCCAGCACCCTCAAGGTCAGGGCCAGCACCCTCAAGGTCAGGGCCGGCACCCTCAAGGTGAGAGCCAGCACCCTCAAGGTCAGGGCCGGCACCCTCAAGGTTAGGCCGGCAAGGTCCGTCGGGGGGGAATCCCCCTTAAGCTCCGGGCGCAGCAATCGTGGTTTTGCTATAATTCAATTTAGTTTAATTATTCATTTAAACTTTTATTTTAATTAATGAAATTTAAATTTTTTAATTATCTTTATATTAAGTATCCTGCTCCGCTTTTGAGAAATGAAAGCTCAGATGGGCAGATATGGAGCCTTCCCCTTATGAGGTCATAAGGTGCAGTATGGTTGTGTCCTCCAGAGCATGGACCACTTCGACGACATCGGGCCCAGCGTGGTGATGGCGTCCCCGGGCATGATGCAGAGCGGCCTCTCCAGGGAGCTGTTCGAGAGCTGGTGCACCGACAAGAGGAACGGGGTCATCATCGCCGGGTACTGTGTGGAGGGGACGCTCGCCAAGGTACACACACACACAGACACACACACACACAGACACACACACACACAGACACACACACACACACACACACACACACACAC
>NW_023265403.1:0-1220 GCF_013103735.1 Etheostoma cragini
AATTTAGGACCATTCGGATGTATGATTTTGAAATGAAAGCCTAGAAAGTCTAATAAATGGTATAATTTAAATATTTTGCAGGCTGATAAAGGCATATTTTTCTGTTGTTCAGGCTACTCTAAAAAGTAAATCCTGAAGTTATGCTAGCTTCATTCCAAGTCTGGGGGAGGCATCACCTATCCAGTGTTTCTCACAGGTAATTTCAGATCATTCTGATGTCGGACTTTAAAATTAAAGCCTAGAAAGTCTAATAAATGGTATAATTTAAATATTTTGAAGGCTGCTAAAGGCATATTTTTCTGTTGTTCAGGCTAGTCTAAAAGGAATCCTGAAGTTATGCCAGCTTCACTCAAAGTCAGGGGGAGGCATCACCTATCCAGTGTGTCTCACAGGTAATTTCAGATCATTCTGATGTTGGATTTTAAAATTAAGGGCTTAAAAGCAAAGCTATATTGACGAGTTTTGTTAGGCTGTTAAAGGCATATTTAACTCTCCTTCATGCCACTCTAAAATGGATTACTACTGTTATACCAGGTCTATTCAAATTATGGGTTAGACACTACATATCCATTGGATCACTCAGGTAATTTAGGACCATTCTGATGTAGTATTTTAATTAAAGCCTAGAAAGTCTAATAAATCGTATAATTAAAATATTTTGCAGGCTGCTAAAGGCATATTTTTCTGTTGTTCAGGCTACTCTAAAAAGTAATCCTGAAGATATGCCAGCTTCATTCCAAGTCTGGGGGAGGCATCACCTATCCAGTGTGTCTCACAGGTAATTTCTGAGTATTCTGATGTAGGATTTCAAAATTAAAGCCTAGAATGTCTCCTAAATGTTATAATTTAAATATTTTTCAGTCAGTAAAAGGCACATTTTTCTCTTATTCAGGCTAGTATAAAAAGGAATTCTAAAGATATGCTAGCTTCATTCAAAGTCTGGGGGAGACATCGCCTATCCAGTGTGTCTCAAAGGTAATTTCAGATCATTCTGATGTCGGATTTTAAAATTAAAGCCTAGAAAGTCTAATAAATGGTATAATTTAAATAGTTTTCAGTAAGTAAAAGGTATATTTTTCTCTTGTTCAGGCTACTCTAAAAAGGAATCCTGAAGTTATGCCAGCTTCATTCCAAGTCTGGGAGAGGCATCACCTATCCAGTGTTTCTCACAGGTAATTTCAGATCATTGTGATGTATGATTTTAAAATTAAAGCCTAGAA
>NW_023265404.1:0-1526 GCF_013103735.1 Etheostoma cragini
ACAACAGCCGTACCTACCACAGCAGCACCTACCAGTGGCGCACTAACAACAGCCGCACCAACAACAGCCGCCCCGACAGCAGCTCCACCTACAACAGCTGCACCTACAACATCCTCATCTACCACAGCAGCACCAACAACTGCCGCACCAACAACAGCAGCACCTACAACTGCCGCACCTACAACAGCTGCACCTACAACAGCTGCATCTACCACAGCAGCCCCTAAAACAGCGGCACCTACAACTGCCGCACCTACATCTGCCGCACCGACAACAGCAACTCCGACCACAGCAGCACCAACAATTGACGCACCAACAACAGCTGCACCTACAACAGCTGCACCTACAACAGCTGAATCTACCACAGCAGCACCAACAACTGCTGCACCAACAACTGCAGCACCAACAACAGCTGCACCAACAACAGCCGCACCTACCACAGCAGCACTTATCAGTGACGCACTAACAACAGCCGCACCAACAACAGCCGCCCCGACAACAGCTGCACCTACAACAGCTGCAACGGCAGCTGCAACAACAACAGCCATACCTACCACAGCAGCAGCTACAACTGCTGCACCTACAACAGCCGCACCAACAACAGCAGCACCTACAACTGCCGCACCTACATCAGCCGCACCAACAACAACCGCATCTACCACAGCAGCACCAACGACAGAAGCACCTACAACTGCCGCACCAACAACTGCAGCACCAACGACAGCTGCACCAACAACAGCCGCACCTACCAGAGCAGCACCTATCAGTGACGCACCAACAACAGCTGCATTTACCAAAGCTGCACCTACAACAGCCGCACCAACGACAGCTGCACCAACAACAGCCGCACCAACGACAGCTGCACCAACAACAGACAAACCTACAACAGCTGCACCTACAACAGCCGCATCTAACACAGCAGCACCAACGACAGCTGCACCAACAACTGCCGCAGCTACATCTGCCGCACCTACAACAGCAACTCCTACCACAGCAGCACCAACAACTGCCGCACCAACAACTGCAGCACCAACGACAGTTGCACCAACAACAGCCGCACCTACCACAGCAGCACCTACCAGTGACGCACTAACAACAGACGCACCAACAACAGCCGCCCCGACAACAGCTGCACCTACAACAGCCGCACCAACGACAGCTGCACCAACAACAGCCGCACCTACAACAGCAGCAGCTACAACTGCTGCACCTACAACTGTCGCAACCACAACAGCCGCCCCGACAATAGCTCCAACTTCAACAGCTGCACCTACAACAGCCACATCTACCACAGCAGCACCAACAACTGCCGCACCAACAACAGCAGCACATACAACTGCCGCACCAACAACAACCGCACCAACAACTGCCGCACCAGCAACAGCTGCACCTACAACAGCCGTATCTACCACAGCAGCACCAACAAAAGCAGCACACACAACAGCCACACCTACCACAGCAGCACCTACAACAGCCTCATCTACCACAGCAGCACAAACGACAGCTGCACCAACAACAGCTGCACC
>NW_023265405.1:0-1764 GCF_013103735.1 Etheostoma cragini
TGTGTGTGTGTGTGTGTGTGTGTGTGTGTGTGTGTGTGTGTGCAGCTGTGTGAGATCTGCCAGGAGGCGTTTGAGACGTACTGGGTGGAGGAGGAGGAGGATTGGTTCCTGAAGGACGCCCTCCGGGTCGACGAAAAGGTACCGCCCGTCGCCACGGCAACAACACTCTCCCCCAGTAAACATTAGGAAATATATTAGTACAAATTATTAGTAAAATGTCCAAACAAATATGAGTAAAATTTAAAAAAACATTCCTTGAAAACCTAAAAAGAATTAGTTAAAAGTTCCCGAAATATCGTAAATTAAAATTGTAAAATGTCGGAAGAAATACTCGCAAGATGTTAAATAAATAGGAAATTAAACTATTAAAGTAAATAAAAAAAATTAAAAATCCCCCAAAATTTGAATTAGAAGTTCCTAAAAAGTCTTTTGGAATGAATTTAAAAATATTTCTAAAAAAACCCCAAAAATATTTTGTAATGTGGAAAAGAATGTGTTTTATTTTGTTTTTTTAAGTGGAATGTCTGAAAAACATGTCGACCATTGTTAGATGTGAGATCTCAACATTCCCACTGCCAGTGAACGCCTCATCTCTTCTCTCTGATTAATTATGTCATTATTAATTTTAATGTTTTGTTTTCTCAACGCAGAACTTCCATCCCGCCTGTTTTGAAGATTATAAAAATGTAAGTACCTGAGATTTCTCCCCAAAAAGTGGTAACCAACGGCAACGGTTCACACACACACACAGTGATAGACCCCCCCCCCCTGACCTTTGACCCCCCCTGACCTTTGACCCCCCCTGACCCTGGTCTCTCTCCTGCAGACGTTCCTCGACGCGACGCCGTCGCCCAACAAGACGCCGACGGACCACCCGCTGGCCGTCTTCGTGAAGACGGAGGAACAGGAAGAGGACGCCGCCGCTACTTCCTGTGCCGTGGCCGCCGCCGCCATCGCCGCCGCCGTCAAACAGGAAGTAGAGTCGGGGGCGAGCGAGCTCCCCGACGTCAAAACAGAAGAGACGGAGATTTTAACGGACCAATGTGACGAGAAGAAACCGTGACACGCCGCCGCTTCCTGTTTCTCTTAAAGAGACAGTGTTCTTTTTCTTAAAGAGACAGTGTTCCTCTCTTAAAGAGACAGTGTTTTTTTAAAGCGAGGCGGCGGCGGCGGCGTTGTCCTCGGCAACCTTAACCTTGAATACATTTTAGTATTTGGATTGTGCGCCGACCGTTGTCAGGTCTCCTGTTTCTTATTGAAAAGAAGAAATGATTTTGTTTTCCTTAACGAGATGTAAATTATTTAATTTATAATTAAAGTATTTTTGGTAATATCTCTGGTGTAACTGATTGAATCTACCGCCGGCTGGACGGAGATGATGAGTTGATTTCATTGGTTGGTTTTGGGGACAGGAAGTTGATTTCAGGCTGCGTTTTAAAGGTAAGCATCCTCTTCTGATTGGACGACAGAAGACTCGGCCTGCGGCGCTCCGGAGGATCAGAGTCTTCTTCTTCTCTTGTTTTTTGTTTTTTTTGTTTTTTGGTCTTTCAATAAAAAATAAAGTGAAACTTGTTTGTTTGTGAGCGTTGGTTTCAGTTTTATTGTCATTCAGGTTTCAAAGCTACGAATAAAGTTTAGTGGATTTAAAGATTGTTCTGGCGTTTTTATTTCATGTGGTCGTTTCTTTTCAGAACGGAGACTTTTACGCAGCGGGTCTCAAACACATCACTGACAAAGGTCCAGAGGCATGGGGGGGGGGGGGGG
>NW_023265405.1:2007-3042 GCF_013103735.1 Etheostoma cragini
CCCCCCCCCCCCCAGAGGGACATTTTGTCTTTCAGTTCCTTTGTTTTTTGGCCGACTTTTGAATGTAATACGTTGTTTTGCTTCCTTTTTATTTTTTCATATTTTCTGTCTTCAGCTGAGTTTTAAATCTCACTTTTTCTTTTTATTCTGTCTGTTTTGCGGCTGCCGTTGTAAAGTACTTATAAAGTACTTTGTGCGTATTTTAAAAGTACTTTGTTTTACGCAGTGTGACCGGACGCAGTCGGACATCCTGGTATTTTTGAGAAATACTAATATGTTTCTGAGTATTAAAGGCAGCTTTACCAGAGGTAGAAACAGTAAACACCAGATTCTACTTAAGGTAAAGTACTTTTACTTTAAGGAACTTTAAGTACAACTACTAGTATAAAAATCTACTCAAGTACCTCATTTAACATGTACTCAGAGTAAAAGTCACTTTTGGGGGGATAAAGTATACCAAAAAACTCTGTAACAATGAGATTTATGTTTCAAAGTACAACATTTCAAAGAAAACACTGAAGTAAAAGTACAGATTTTATGAACTACTCGATGACACCAACGTGAGTATTTGTAATTTGTGGCGTTTTTGCAGCTTTGTGACATTCGGGTTTCCACTGGAACTACTTTGTGCGGCGTAGGAAGACGAGTTGAAAGAGTCCGTTTTTGTGGATCGTTCACCTCCAGAAGCGGTAGACTCCCAGAGCGATGGCCAGGCAGGAAAACACCGTCGCTGGGGAGGAACACAGAAAATACCTTCAAGTTACTCTATTTAAAGTAGAGTGTCTGTAAATAATCTCTTAATTCAACCATTTATATGTGGAGATATGCTGCTCTATACTCGCTAAAAGTAGTGATTATTTACATGGAGTCTGGTGGAGATATGCTGCTCTATACTCGCTAAAAGTAGTGATTATTTACATGGAGTCTGGTAGAGATATGCTGCTCTATACATGCTAAAATAAGTGATTATTTACATGGAGTCTGGTGGAGATATGCTGCTCTATACACGCTAAAAGTAGTGATTATTTACATGGA
>NW_023265406.1:0-2649 GCF_013103735.1 Etheostoma cragini
AGAGCTCTAGTGAGCTCTAATGTGCTCTAATGGGCTCTAAAGGGCAGGAAACACAGAGAGAGCTCTAGTGAGCTCTAAAGGGCTCTAAAGGGCAGGAAACACAGAGAGAGCTCTAGTGAGCTCTAACGTGCTCTAAAGGGCTCTAAAGGGCAGGAAACACAGAGAGAGCTCTAGTGAGCTCTAAAGGGCTCTAGTGAGCTGCAAACACAGAGAGAGCTCTAGTGAGCTCTAAAGGGCTCTAGTGAGCTGCAAACACAGAGAGAGCTCTAGTGAGCTGCATGCTCTCCTCTTCAGAGCTTATCTGTGACTCACGTCTTCAGCCACGCTGTGTCTCCAATTCCTGGCCGACGCCCCCGTCCCCTCCTCAGAGACTCCGTTTCCCATCAGCCTCTGGGGCAGAGCTGGGATCTGGAACAACAGAGAGGGTTAGAGAGCGGAGACTCGCCTGGCGTCCTGATGTGTAGCCCCAGGTAACCAGGGGCAATGTCCTAATGCGTTGCCCCTGGTTACGTCCTGATGTGTTACCCCTAGTTACCTCCTTGAGATGAGCTCTGGGAATCAGCAACTGTTGCTGAGGATTCTGGGAAAAACACAGACGGAGATTTAAAATCCAAGATCACGAGACAGAGAGTGTGTGTCTGTATGTGTATGTGTGTGTCTGTCTGTATGTGTGTCTGTGTGTGTGTGTCTGTGTGTGTACCATTGTGAAGACGTTGTCGTTAACAGGATAATCTTCCTCTGGCAGCGGAGGCTTCAGATTAATGAGAAAGATAATTAGAACATGTTGAAATGCAGCTCTGTTTCTTTACAGTGTGGGGAGGACATGCAGCTCTGTGTCTTTGCAGGTTAAGGAGGACATGCAGCTCTGTGTCTTTACAGTGTGGGGAGGACATGCAGCTCTGTGTCTTTGCAGGTTAAGGAGGACATGCAGCTCTGTGTCTTTGCAGGTTAAGGAGGACATGCAGCTCTGTGTCTTTACAATGTGGGGAGGACATGCAGCTCTGTGTCTTTGCAGTGTGTGGCGGAAATGCAGCTCTGTCTTTACAGTGTAGAGAGGACATGCAGCTCTGTCCTCACAGTGTAATGAGGACATGATGCAGCTCTGTGTCTTTGCAGTGTGTGGAGGACATGATGCAGCTCTGTTTCTTTACAGTGTGGGGAGGACATAAAGCTCTGTGTCTTTGCAGGTTAAGGAGGACATGCAGCTCTCTGTCTTTACAGTGTGGGGAGGACATGCAGCTCTGTGTCTTTGCAGTGTGTGGCGGAAATGCAGCTCTGTCTTTACAGTGTAGAGAGGACATGCAGCTCTGTCCTCACAGTGTAATGAGGACATGATGCAGCTCTGCGTCTTTGCAGTGTGTGGAGGACATGATGCAGCTCTGTGTCTTTACAGTGTGGGGAGGACATGCAGCTCTGTGTCTTTGCAAGTTAAGGAGGACATGAAGCTCTGTGTCTTTACAGTGTAGGGGGGCCTTGCAGCTCTGTGTCTTTGCAGTGTGTGGCGGACATGCAGCTCTGTCCTCACAGTGTAGGGAGGACATGCAGCTCTGTGTCTTTGCAGTGTGTGGCGGACATGCAGCTCTGTCTTTACAGTGTAGAGAGGACATGCAGCTCTGTCCTCACCGTGTAGGGAGGACATGCAGCTCTGTGTCTTTGCAGTGTGTGGCGGACATGCAGCTCTGTCTTTACAGTGTGGGGAGGACATGCAGCTCTGTCTTTACAGTGTGGGGAGGACATGCAGCTCTGTCTTTACAGTGTGCGGAGGACATGCAGCTCTGTCTTTACAGTGTGGGGAGGACATGCAGCTCTGTCCTCACAGTGTGGGTAGGACATGCAGCTCTGTCTTTACAGTGTGGGGAGGACATGCAGCTCTGTGTCTTTACAGTGTGGGGAGGACATGCAGCTCTGTGTCTTTACAGTGTGGGAAGGACATGCAGCTCGGTGTCTTTACAGTGTGGGGAGGACAAGCGGCTCTGTGTCTTTACAGTGTTGGAAGGACATGCAGAAGAATGGTGCGGACCCCTCCACTCATTTACCAACATAAGTCTACTGCCCACACTGCAGTGGCACAGAGCCTTAAAGACATCAACCAATCAGATCAAGGCAACGTTTACCACAGACTTATCTTTCACAATAAAAGCCCTACACTGATGCTACGCTGTTCTCCAATCCTTTCGCAATAAAAGTAAGTAATCTAAGCAGACTCCTGTCTGGGTCGTACCGGGCCTTCGGAGGACTTCCTGTTGGGAGCGGGTCCTTGGGGGGACGGGGGCTCCGGACCGTCCCAAGACGTGGATCCTGACGCGGGGTTGTAGTAGTAAACCTTCCCGGAGACATCGTCCATCAGCTGCTCCCAAACACAGGAACCCTGACAGAATACTATTATTATTATTTTTAGTAGTAATAATAGTAGTCGTATTATTAGTACTATCATTAATACCCTGACAGAAGGCAGAATTATAGTATTTATTATTAATATTTGTATATGTCCTCTCTGGTAACTTCCTTCCTTCATCTCTACATTCACATGTTGCACAGAACAAGAACGAGGCTCTAAGATGGCGGCTGGTTTACCTGCGAAGAGGGGGGGGAGAGGAGGGGGGAGGGGGAGCACCCTCTGGACCGGTCCATGTCTGCAGATGGGGTTGG
>NW_023265407.1:0-1814 GCF_013103735.1 Etheostoma cragini
AAAGCCAGAGTCATGGATCAATCACAAATTGAATGCTTTTGGATTTAACCAGAAATTGTACATCGACATAATTTGTTAATATTCTGCATAAACAATATTCTACATGTAGGCTCAATCGGGTATTAACCACATGTTGTGCTTTGGGCTTGTCCGGGATTTGAACCCGGGACCTCTCGCACCCTAAGCGAGGATCATACCCCTAGACCAACGAGCCAGAGAAAATCCCTTTTTAGCAATTTTTCATCACGGGAATGCTGCTCCGATCTGTCATTGACTTGAAAGGCAATGGTTAAGTAGTTCGACATGGGGTCTTTTTATGGCTTCAACTTTCTAATTACATTGGACAACAGAAAACCTTTGACGCAAAACCCTTTACTAAAATTAAAACTTGAATTTTTCCGTAAAAAATGGTCGGGTTTAGTATGTTATTTCTTATTGACTTTACACAGGCATTGTTTTCTGTGGTGGCCACACAGAATTTTTGCACACTCTGTGCCGACACCACGTAGGGCAATGTTAACAACTTGTGTTCATTTCACAGAAATCCTTGAAATGAACACAACCCCTTTAAGGTAAGGAAAGGCTTTTGGGTGGGCTTACGTTTCTATGACATGCGGGATGACAACGGGAAGGTTGGGTTTAGGAAAAAAACAACAGGATGGTTAGGGTTCATGTCTTGCTCATTTGTTCCTCATATTTGTCACAGTTCTTCTGTTTACTGCAGTTGTAGCAGGCTATGCAAAGTCGTCAAAATGCTCTACTAAACTTTTGCATCCTACTAATCTTATTAGGGAACATAGGTCCTTCCAAAGCCAGAGTCATGGATCAATCACAAATTGAATGCTTTTGGATTTAACCAGAAATTGTACATCGACATAATTTGTTATTATTCTGCATGAACAATATTCTACATGTAGGCTCAATCGGGTATTAACCACATGTTGTGCTTTGGGCTCGTCCGTAATTTGAACCCGGGACCTCTCGCACCCAAAGCGAGAATCATACCCCTAGAACAACGAGCCACAGAAAATCCCTTTTTAGCAATTTTTCATCACGGGAATGCTGCTCCGATCTGTCATTGACTTGAAAGGCAATGGTTAAGTAGTTCGACATGGGGTCTTTTTATGGCTTCAACTTTCTAATTACATTGGACAACAGAAAACCTTTGACGCAAAACCTTTTACTAAAATTAAAACTTGAATTTCTCCGTAAAAAATGGTTGGGTGTAGTACGTCCTCTTCTCATTGACATCACTTTGGCATTGTTTTCCGTGGTGGCCACACTGAATTTTCACACATTCCTTCCCACCACCGCGTGATGCAGTGTTAACAGTTTGTGATTATTTCACGGGATTCTGTTAGACCAGGCTGCCCTAGATCACCAAGCACACAGTTTTCGCACATTCTGTGCCACCACTACGTAGTGCGATGTTAACAGTTTGTGATCATTTCACGGAATTCATTGAAATGAACACGACCCCTTTAAGGTAAGGAAAGGTTTGTGGGTGGGCTTACATTTCTATCAAATGCGGGACAACAACGGGAAGTTGTGGTTTAGGCAAAAAACAACAGGGGACCTCTTGCATCCAAAGCGAGAATCATACCCCTAGACCAACGAGCCTCATAAAAAACCTTTTTAGCGATTTTTCTTTGCCGAAATGCCGCTCCGATCTGTCATTGACTTGAAAGGCAATGGTTAAGTAGTTTGACTTGGGGTCTTTTTATGGCTCCCTTGCGAGTTTCAGCTTTCTAATTACATTGGACAACAGAAAACCTTTGACGCAAAACCCTTTACTAAAATTAAAACTTGAATTT
>NW_023265408.1:0-1976 GCF_013103735.1 Etheostoma cragini
CAGTAGTAAAAATACCCTTATTGTAACTTAGTTTTACTGTTTAAAGAACTCGACAGTGGCAAAGCCCCAGGGATTGATACAATTCGTTGAGAAATATTGTAAGGAGAGGTTGTCTTGGTTGACACACCTCTTTAACATTGCGTGGAGGTCTGTGGCAGTGCCTAAGGAGTGTCAGACCAGGGTGGTTGCTCCCCTCTTCAAGAAAAATGGCATCTGCCCATTACAGGAGTATCACACTGCTCAGCCTCCTTGGTAAACTCTACTTGGTAAAAGGTGCTGGAAAGTAGGGTTTAGCCAATCCTCATCAAGGAGTGTGCCAATGTACGTAATATTTCAGCAAATGGCAGTGGTGGGATTTGAACCCACGCCTCCAGAGCGAGTGGAGCCTTAATCCAGCGCCTTAGACCACTCGGCCATACTACCTGCAAATGTCCCTTCCCCAAAGCGTGACAAACACAAGGAACGTAACTAACGGTATGCTTGTTAATGTTATTGGAACAAAACATTTGCAAGGGCTAAGCCAATACTTACATACTAAAAAAAGTTATCACACTTTGTCATTTTTCTCTGGCATTGTTGATTTTAGAATATTGTAACCAGCATTAAGTGAGTAGTTTTAGGTCTGTGTGAATATGGGCTGAGCATTTACCTGGGCTGAATTTGTGAACTTCTTTTGCATATTCAATGTAAAGAGCTATTACCCCTCCAACTGCCAACTATTGTTCCAGAGACAATAGGATATACAGTTTTAGATTGCAAGGTAACTGTCCAAGACCAAAGACTTCAATGAAATACCTCAAGGGACAAAACAGTTTGTCAAAATGGGAAAGGTCATGTTTTTAGATTAGAAATTTGAGCAGAGTTGTTCATTTACCGCAGACATGGCACCCCTTTTCTTCTCTGCTTCACTTCATAGTCGTCAGATTAATTACCATATAATATAATAAAACTAGAGGAAGGCGGTGCAATACAGCTCGATCCAGTAGAGGAGAATTCTAGCCCGACCAGGCTCCTCTCTTTACCCTGTCTCTCTTAGTCACACTGTGATAGTTTAAGACTGCCGGGGGACTTCCTTTGACACACTGTCCCATATGGTCTAGCGGTTAGGATTCCTGGTTTTCACCCAGGTGGACCGGGTTCAACGCCCGGTATGGGAATTGGTATCTAGCCGGTGAAGGTCTGCAGAAAGATCTGTATGATCTCTGACATTGGTCCTAAATCAGTGCTGTAGTTAAGTACATAAACCACACGTTTAGACTTTGTTGTAATTTCTACAGTTACTTACCGTAAAATGCCATAACTTTATTTTCCGGTTCATTACTGTAATATACATTGCATTATGGGTAATAACATTTAATTTACAGTGATTTACTGAATTTGCGGTAGTCTGCTGTAAAACAACAGCAGCAGTGCTACTGTAGGTGAATAAGACTTATATAAGACTTAGTTAGTTCATGTTATAGAAGCATAGAAATTAAAATGGAAAAATAAAATATCTCTAAAAAATTAAACTATTCCATTTTATAGAAATATTTTACATTTTATTTATTATGCTTCCAGCAGTGAAGGTACTTGATTAATGTGACATGCTTTTCAGCAGTGTAAATTACTTATTGAGAGTTGTAGAGACAAACAACCTGGATGACCAGTAATTTTCTAATGTTAAACTCAGATAAAACTAAAGTTATTGTTCTGGGGCCCAAGCACCTCCGTGACGCATTATCCAAAGAGAGAGTTACTCTGGATGGCATCACCCTGGCCTCCAGCACCACTGTGAGGAATCTTAGCCCAGCACGCTTCCGCTGCGCCGCTATGCTCTGGGGTTGGAAAAGCTGTGATTCATTTTTTGAGAGACGGTGGCAACAAAAGGTTCCAACAGCTTTCGGGTTGTAAAGTTCAACATTTGGTAGACCTTGCCACTATCATTTATGTGAGCTTCCTGCTTACCTTGAAGAATCTTGAAGGAGTCTACTGAA
>NW_023265409.1:0-189 GCF_013103735.1 Etheostoma cragini
TCAATGGAATCAGGAGACTTTAAGCTTTCAAATGATGTATGGCATGAGCATGTTTATGACGGTTTAATGCTTGCAATTTATGAAAGAAGTCAGCACTTCCGAAAAACGGCAAGTTTGTGTCCCGGTGACAGGACCTGAGCGCCCATCACGTTAACATAAATTCACCTGGGCCTTTATAGAAGATTGTTT
>NW_023265409.1:381-562 GCF_013103735.1 Etheostoma cragini
TTTTGGTGCACCATAAACATATCCAACATAGAGTGTGTGGGGGTATAGCTCAGTGGTAGAGCATTTGACTGCAGATCAGGAGGTCCCCAGTTCAAGTCTGGGGGCCCCCTGCAAGGATGTTTGTAGCCAATCGTATTTATGATTGTTGTTGTTGTTGATACTTGAAAAAGCATGCATGTGA
>NW_023265409.1:803-1004 GCF_013103735.1 Etheostoma cragini
AGGTTTCTGCCTGTTAAAAAGACATTTTTCCTCATACAGTGAGGAAAATAAGTATTTGAACACCCTGCTATTTTGCAACTTCTCCCCCTTCTCATATAAATAGTTTAAAAACCATACATTGTGATTTCTGGATATTTGTTTTTAGATTATGTCTCTCACAGTGGACATGCACCTCCCAGATAGCAAACGATTGCGGGCCAC
>NW_023265410.1:0-1552 GCF_013103735.1 Etheostoma cragini
GATGAATGATTAGTAAATAATAAGTGAGATTTGAGAATGATGAATGAATAGTAAATAATAAGTGAGATTTGAGAATGAGGAATGATTAGTAAATAATAAGTGAGATTTGGGAATGATGAATGAATAGTAAATAATAAGTGAGATTTGAGAATGAGGAATGAATAGTAAATAATAAGTGAGATTTGAGAATGAGGAATGATTAGTAAATAATAAGTGAGATTTGAGAATGATGAATGAATTGTAAATAATAAGTGAGATTTGAGAATGAGGAATGATTAGTAAATAATAAGTGAGATTTGAGAATGATGAATGAATAGTAAATAATAAGTGAGATTTGAGAATGAGAATGATGAATGAATAGTAAATAATAAGTGAGATTTGAGAATGATGAATAAATAGTAAATAATAAGTGAGATTTGAGAATGATGAATGAATAGTAGATAATAAGTGCGATTCTAGAATGATGAATGAATAGTAAATAATAAGTGAGATTTGAGAATGGGAATGATGAATGAATAGTAAATAATAAGTGAGATTTGAGAATGATGAATGATGAATGAATAGTAAATAATAAGTGAGATTTGAGAATGATGAATGAATAGTAAATAATAAGTGAGATTTGAGAATGATGAATGACTAGTAAATAATAAGTGAGATTTGAGAATGATGAATAAATAGTAAATAATAAGTGAGATTTGAGAATGATGAATGACGAATGAATAGTAAATAATAAGTGAGATTTGAGAATGATGAATGAATAGTAAATAATTAGTGAGATTTGAGAATGAGAATGATGAATGAATAGTAAATAATAAGTGAGATTTGAGAATGGGAATGAAGAATGAATAGTAAATAATAAGTGAGATTTCAGAATGGGAATGATGAATAGTAAATAATAAGTGAGATTTGAGAATGATGAATGAATAGTAAATAATAAGTGAGATTTGAGAATGATGAATGAATAGTAAATAATAAGTGAGATTTGAGAATGATGAATGATGAATGAATAGTAAATAATAAGTGAGATTTGAGAATGAGAATGGTGAGATTTGAGAATGGGAATGATGAATGATTAGTAAATAATAAGTGAGATTTGAGAATGATGAATGAATAGTAAATAATAAGTGAGATTTGAGAATGATGAAAGAATAGTAAATAATAACTGAGATTTGAGAATGGGAATGATGAATGATTAGTAAATAAGAAGTGAGATTTGAGAATGATGAATGAATAGTAAATAATAAGTGAGATTTGAGAATGGGAATGATGAATGATTAGTAAATAAGAAGTGAGATTTGAGAATGATGAATGAATAGAAAATAATAAGTGAGATTTGAGAATGAGGAATGATTAGTAAATAATAAGTGAGATTTGAGAATGATGAATGAATAGTAAATAATAAGTAAGATTTGAGAATGAGAATGATGAATGAATAGTAAATAATAAGTGAGATTTGAGAATGATATAATAAGTCAGATTTGAGAATGAGAATGATGAATGAATAGTAAATAATAAGTGAGATTTGAGAATGAGGAATGATTAGTAAATAATA
>NW_023265411.1:0-1179 GCF_013103735.1 Etheostoma cragini
TATGTCGAAAATATAAACACGTCATAGTATAGTATGTTGAAAAGTTTAAAAAAGTAATAGTATAGTACGTCAAAAAGTAATATAAAGTCATTGTATAGTATGTCGAAAAGTCATAAAAAGTCATAAAAAGTCATAAAGTTTTAACTTTTCGACTTACTATACTATGACTTTTTATACTTATTGACATACTATATTATGACTTTTTATGACTTTTGGACATACTATACTATGACTTTTTTTAACTTATTGACATACTAGCTGTGACAAAGCTGTGGCGCCTCGCCTCTGGAATGAGCTACCTTGTACCATTCGTTCCCTTGTTTGTATAGACACTTTTAGGAAACAACTAAAGACCCACTTTTTTAAACTTGTTTTTTAGTTCAATACTGTGTTTTACTATATCTGTTTGTTGTTTTAATTTATTTTATTTTTATTTTCATTTTATAAACTTGTGCAGCACTTTGTGATCCTGGTCTGTGAAAAGTGCTTCGAAGTAGTATGTCGAAAATATGAAAAACGTCATAGTATAGTATGTTGAAAAGTTTAAAAAAGTCATAGTATAGTATGTCAAAAAATCCTAAAAAGTCATAGTATAGTATGTCAAAAAGTCATAAAAAGTCATAGTATAGTATGTCTAAAAAGTCATAAAAAGTCATAGTATAGTATGTCGTAAAGTCATAAAAAGTCATAGTATAGTATGTTGAAAAGTTTTAAAAAGTCAGAGTATGTCAAAAAATCCTAAAAAGTCATAGTAAATTATGTCGAAAAGTCATAAAAAGTCATAATATAGTATGTCAATAAGTATAAAAAGTCATAGTATAGTAAGTCGAAAAGTTAAAAAAAGTCATAGTATAGTAAGTCAAAAAATCATAAAAAGTCATAGTATAGTATGTCCAAAAGTCATAAAAGTCATAGTATAGTATGTCCAAAAGTCATAAAAGTCATAGTATATTATGTAAAAAAATCATAAAAAGTCATAGTATAGTATGTCCAAAAGTCAAAGAAGTCATAGTATAGTATGTCAATAAGTTAAAAAAAGTCATAGTATAGTATGTCCAAAAGTCATAAAAAGTCATAGTATAGTATGTCCAAAAGTCATAAAAGTCATAGTATAGTATGTCAATAAGTTAAAAAAGTCATAGTATAGTATGTCCAAAAGTCATAAAAAGTCATAATATA
>NW_023265412.1:0-1584 GCF_013103735.1 Etheostoma cragini
GGGGGTTGGGGGGCGCTCAGGGTCCGAACTGCCGGGGCACTTTGGGCTTGATGCCCTTGCTGTTGTAGTAGTCCACCACCTGGTTGGGCACCTCCGCTAACACGCTCTTAGCCAGAGCCGCCGGGGACGCCTGCGGAGGACAAGAAGGACAACACCAGTCAAACAACAGCCGTCCTCTCTGTCTTCTCCACCGAGGCTAACCAGGTGCTGGTTCTGGGTCTGGTGCCAGTTCAGTGCTGGTTCTCCTCGCCAGTTATCTGAGAACCAGCTGGATGTTCCCCAGCCTGTGAGCCAGAGAGCAGGGCTACGTCACGACGTCACTGCAAGTACCTCCGTTGTCATAGCAACGCATCACGACAATCAACAACAACAGAGGACTACATGCCGATACTTTTGCTCGTGGCTTCCCAAATTCACCCTGGACTTCAAAGACGGGCCTGAACAGGTCTCCGGGACCGCTGTGGACCGAGGACACGTTCAAGAAGAAAGGGAATTATCTCGCATGATTTAACGTTTATTATTATCTTTTGCTGGGTTGCCGTGGCAACATCAAACAAAACCCCGTTAAGGTGAACAGACGTCCCGGTTTGACCGGGGCGGTCCCAATTTTCCCGACAAAAAGCCGGTCGGGAACCGCTCCCGGCACCTGACGTAACCGGGTCTTATCTCTAGACCAGCGCTACGTTGGTGCTGAGGTGGAACCCGTGTTCTCGGCCCGGAACCAGGTTTATCAGTGTGGAAAGGAGAGAACCGGTTCGATATGTGGCCGTGACTCCGAACCAGCAACCAGAACTGCCTTGGTGGAGAAGACCCATCTGAGTGATGAAGGGTGGAGTCAGGAGACGAGGACGGAGACCTCAAAGAGGACGGGTCCAGGATTTCAGATTGTAAACTAAATCGCACAACATTCAACAACAACAAAGGGTTTCTAGACAAAATGTATCCCGTCTACCGTCACATGATCACTATGGGACAACGTCACATGATCACTATGGGACAACGTCACATGATCACTATGGGACAACGTCACATGATCACTATGGGACAACGTCACATGATCACTATGGGACAACGTCACATGATCACTATGGGACAACGTCACATGATCACTATGGGACAACGTCAGATGATCACTATGGGACAACGTCACATGATCACTATGGGACAACGTCACATGATCACTATGGGACAACGTCACATGATCACTATGGGACTTATTTCTTATCGTCTTCTTGTCCTGCAGCGGTCAGCTGATCTATTTCTGTGAGACAGTTATCTTTGAAACTGACGCATGCTGATGTCTTCCTGCTCCCTAGTGTCCACTTCATGCTGACTCTGCCCTGAAAGCTCCCTGAGAAACCTCTATATTGTTATTATTAAATACATTTAACTCTTACATGCATAGATACCAACCCATCGATATCCCCCATATACCCCCCCAAAATATCCCAATATAACCCCATATATCCCCATACCTCTGGATATATATACGTGTGTGCGTGTATATATATGTATATGTGTGTGTGTGTGTGTGTGTGTGTGTGTGTGTGTATATATATATATATATATATATATATATATATA
>NW_023265413.1:0-2164 GCF_013103735.1 Etheostoma cragini
TGAGGAAGAGGAGAGGGGAAGTGAGGAAGAGGAGAGGGGAAGTGAGGAAGAGGAGAGGGGAAGTGAGGAAGAGGAGAGAGGAAGTGAGGAAGAGGAGAGTGTTGGTACACGATGCATGTGCAATATGTTCGCGCACGTGCAGATGATGTCATGATGATGTCATGATGATGTCATGATGTAGAGGATTCACGGCGCTGCACCATCTGTTCCACGGTAGCGGTCTGCTGTTAGCCTGCAGCGGGAAGCTAACGCTAGTTTAGCTAACTGCTAGCTGACAGCTTGATTAGACTAAAGTAGACTTTACAGTAACTGAGTGATTGTGTTTTAGATATGAATAAATTATATTATAATGTAGGAACTAACAGAACGCCGGTTTGGCTCCTGACGGCGTTTTGATTTCCACACAGGACGCCAGGAAGCACCTGAAGCGCCGTGATCCGGAGAAGACGGCAGAGGAGGACGAGGGCCGCGGCGGCGAGGACGAGGGCCGCGGCGGCGAGGACCGCCTGGTGGAGTGGGTGCTGTCGATGCGCGAGCAGCAGCTGCCGATCACGGAGACCAACCTGTTCCACAAGGCGTCGGCGCTGAAGAAGAAGGGCGCCTTTGGCGACGCCTTCCGCATCTCGTACGACTGGGCCGTCGGCTTCCTGCTGCGGCGCCGCCTCGGCGTGCGCAGCGCCGGCCGCGCCGCCGCGCTCGCCCACCCGTTGCCGCCCTCGCTGCTCGCCAAGGTCGAGACCTTCCGCGAGTTCACGCAGAAGGTCGCTCGCACGCACGCGCTGCCGGACGGCGCCGTCGCCGCCGTGGACGAGCTCTGCGTCTTCGTGGATCTGCGCCTGGTCAGGGACAAGACTCGGCGCCGAGACGCGCTGGAATTCACCGGCTCCGCCCCCCTGGTCACCGTGTACCTCTCGGCGCTCGCCGACGGCGCCATGTTGCCTGCGCTGATCCTGGCGAGCCAACAACCGGCGGCGAGGGCGCCGCTGCCGGACTGCATCGTGCTGGAGGGCGGCGCCGAGGGGTTGCCCGCGGAGGAGGCGTTGGACCTGTGGACCCGCAAGGTCTGGCTGCGCCACGCCATCGCCGCTCGGCGCCGGAAGACCCTGCTGGTGTTGGACCGGCACCGCGAACACGTGGGTGACCCGTTCCTGGCGGCGCTCGGCACAGTGGGGACGCTGCCCGCCGTGATCCCCGCCGGCTGCGCCGCTCGGCTGCAGCCGCTGGACGTCTGCGTGAAGCCGGCGCTCCAGCGGTTCCTGCTGGCGCGCTGGGCCCGGTTCGGCGCCGCCGACCCGCCGGAGTTTGACGCTTTGGCGCCGGCGCAGCTGCAGGCGACCGTCGCGCGGCTGCTGGTGGACTGGACGGCGGAGGCGCTGGCGCGGCTGGAGGCGCTGCGGCGGGTTTGGAAGACGTCGTTCCGGCTCACGGGGATTCTGGCGAGGACGGAGGACGAGGAGACGAGCGAGGAAGCAGGACACGTCCAATCGGACCTCATCAAGACGCTGACGGAGACGCTGCTCGGCGTCGACGCGTCCAACGCCGAGACGCCAGAACTACTGGAGCTGGAGGACGAAGAGGAGACAGAGGAGGAGGAAGGAGACGAGGAGACATCGGGAAGGAGGGAAGGAAAGGAGGAGGGAAGGACAGGAAGGGACATAATTAAAGACAGGAAAGAGACGAAGGAGACGGAGGAGGAAAGGAAGGAGACAACAAAAGAGGGAAAGGACACAATGAAAAAGGAGGAAAGGAAGGAGACGAAGGAGGAGGATCAGCCAGAGAAAAAGGACACAGAGGACGGATTGGAAGACGAGGAGTCGAAAGAGGAAGTTAAGACGAAAGAGGAAGACAGCGAGGAGGAAGGAAAGGAGACGGAGGAGGAAAGGAAGGAAGGGAGCAAGGAGAGACGGGAGACGAGGATCGTGATCGGAGAGGAAGTCGGCGACGAGTGGAAGATTACGGTGAAGAGTTGAGGCAGTGAAGGCAACACGACCCAGGAAGAGTTGAGGCAGTGAAGGCAACACGACCGAGAGAGAGCTCAGACAGTGAAGGCAACACAACAGAGGGAGAGTACAGACAGTGAAGGCAACACGACCGAGGGAGAGCTCAGACAGTGAAGGCAACACGACCGAGGGAGAGTTCAGACAGTGAAGGCAACACGACCCAG
>NW_023265414.1:0-1296 GCF_013103735.1 Etheostoma cragini
GGGGGGGGGGGGGTTCTTCCCAGATGGACATTTTGAGCGGAATCCGTTTGTTAATCACTAATGGTCGCGATGTAACGTGTGGACACAATAACGGGAACACCCGAAGCAATCTGACGCAACTCGTCCGCGTTAAACATTCAGCTCACGCTCGTCCAACCTGACGATCAAGCCTCAGTCTCAATGAGGCTGAACCTGTTACTTAACAGTCCTCCAGCTGCAGCTCTGCACCAATCACAGCGCAGGAAGCTGCTCCATGACAACAGATTGCCGAGGAGAATCCCCTCACCTGCTGATGCCCCCAGACACTGAAACCCCTCCCCGAAGAGATCCTGTCTGCTGGGAGGGGAGAGAGAGAGAGAGACAGGGTGTTGTGGTTTGGGGGGTTTTGTTTGGGGTTATTTTTCCCCTTTGGCCCCCCCGGTGTTTGTGTCCCAGTCTTGTTGTCCCTGTCCTGTAGTCCCCGTTAAGTGTCTGTTTTTTCTACTTCCAGTTTTGTTGTGGTAGGATTGTTTCCTGTCTTGTCTAGCTTTGCTTTGGGCCTGCCTGACGGTCCAGCCTCGCCCTAATGTGATTCACCTGACGTCTCACCTGTCCCCCGTTACCTCGTTACCTCGTGTATTTAACCCCAGTGTCGCCTTTGTCTGTTGTCAGATCCTTTTTCCGTAGCCCTGTGAGTCCGCTAGCTTGCCAAGCCCGTATGTCTCGTCCATATGGTCGTGTCTGCAATCCTGTCTTGTTCCTGGCATTCCCTCGTGAGTTTTCCCCTTTTGTAGTTCAACCCGTCTTATGATGTCCTTCCCCTGTGCCTGTTTTTTGGATTGTGCCTTTTGCTCCCTGTTTTTGTTGGACTGTATCAATAAAGCCTTTTTTGAAGCTCCCTCCTGTCTGCTGCTCCTCTGCTATTGGGTCTTCCTTCCTTACCCCAACAGAGGTGGAGAGAGACAGAGAGTCTTCCGCATGTGTTTCTAACAAGCAAAGTGTGGGTCCCTGTGTGTGTAACAGTATGACAACATAGTGTCCCATCAGGTAACAGTATGACAACATAGTGTCCCATCAGGTAACAGTATGACAACATAGTGTCCCAACAGGTAACAGTATGACAACATAGTGTCCCAACAGGTAACAGTATGACAACAAAGTGTCCCAACAGGTGACGGTATGACAACATAGTGTCCCAACAGGGAACAGTATGACAACATAGTGTCCCAACAGGTAACCGTATGACAACATAGTGTCCCAACAGGTAACAGTATGACAACATAGTGTCCCAACAGGTAACAGTATGACAACATAGTG
>NW_023265415.1:0-1035 GCF_013103735.1 Etheostoma cragini
TGTTTTGCCCAGAGATTGTGGTATAGTGGTGAGCATAGCTGCTTTCCAAGCAGTTGACCTGGGTTTGATTCCCAGCCAACATAGTAGCTTTCTTTGAGTGATGTTACTTTTTTTTTTTTCAAGAACTCAGCAGAAAGGTTACTTGCCCAAACTGGTTTGCTAAAACATTAGATCTCTTTGGGCTGCATGATTATGGCCAAGATTATAATCACGATAATTTTGATTATGGAAATCACAAAATGGAAATGTTATACTCTAAAGTGCTGGAAAGAAAGGTTTCACCAATCGTTGAATCTCAAGTTAACAAGGAACTATCTCAGCAAGGTGATTGATGGATGGTGCTAGTTACTTCACGTTCTTCAGCCCAAATGACACAGCTGCAAGACATCACATTGGTTGGCTTTCAGCTATATCATATATTCAAATGGCAGTGGTGGAATTCGAACCCACACCTCCAGAGAAACTGGAACCATAACCCACCGCCTTCGACCACTCGGCCATGGTACCTGCAATGAGCTACCCTCCACATTGTGATAGACACAGGCACCGTAACTAATGGAATTCTTGTTAATGTTATTGGAAAAGAAACATTTGCAAGAAAAAAGGCAATACTTTATTAAAAACTAAGAATTCTTTATTAAAAATTGTTATCACACTTTGTAATTTTTCTCTGTACCATAGCAGTGCAAGCATTTAGCCAAGGTTCAATTTCCAGCCACCGCCATGTTTTGAACCCATATACAACATAAATATGACATATTTCACCCAGGTTTCTTCACTTGTTCAATGATCTGAGAAAAAGTAAAAAAATCTTCAGGGGATGTAGCTCAGTGGTAGAGCGCATGCTTTGCATGTACGAGGGCTGGGGTTCAATTCCTGGCATCTCCAACAAGTGTTATTGACCAGTTTATAAAAGAGCTGCAGAAGCTCTTAAACAGAAAAAATGTTAAAAGGCTTTCTCCTTGTTTTCATGGTAATTAATGCAAGAATCAGTCTCAATTACCAGATGTGTTGCAAGATTTGCAGTGAACAGTG
>NW_023265416.1:0-4122 GCF_013103735.1 Etheostoma cragini
AGACACACACACACACACACACACACACACACATACACACACACAAACACTGTAACACACTCAGAGACACACACAAATGCACACACATACACACTGTAACACACACTTTAATTCATATAAATAATAATTTGTTGTGGTATGACAATAAAGAAGTCTTGAATCTTTAATTTAAAGATCTAATCGTCTCTGCCGTTATGTTGTTGTCTCGTTAACTTAAAAATAAAACATCAGATTTTATAAAACACTCCTATCTTGGTGCTTGTTGTCAAGGTTACCCAACGATATGTCCTGTTTTTCAGGCGTTACGTTACGTTTGCCGCCATGTCGTCCAAGAAGAAGCCGGACGGCGACGAGCGCTTCCTCCGGGTGCAGAAGGACCCCCGGTTCTGGGAGATGCCCGAGAGGGACCGCAAGATCCAGATCGACAAGCGGTTCCAGTCCATGTTCCACGACAAGCGCTTCAAGGAGAAGTACACGGTGGACAAGCGAGGCCGACCCATCAACCAGACCTCCACCGAGGACCTGAAGCGCTTCTACAAGCTCTCGGACTCCGAGGACGAGGAAGACGAGGGGGACTCAAAGAGGAAGCAGGCGGCGGAGGGCAAGAAGAAGAAAAGAGTGAAGGAGAAGCTGGTGAAGGCGGAGGAAGAGGGGAAGAAAGGGAACGCAGTGCTGAGAGAAGACGGGAAAGGAGAGCAGCTGGAAGGAGTTGTGAAGGGTGAGTAGGGCCACGTCCCACTTCGTTATAATGCTTATTAGACTGTTCCACCTAGGAAGCACAGGAGAGACGCGAGGAGAGAGGTGTTAGGAGAATTAGTTTTAGAGGGATGAGACGTCAGGAAAGCTGCTCTCTGTATCCTCTCTCATAGCTCCTTAGAGATCCTTCATCCTCTCTAATAGTTCCGCAGAGATCCGTCCTCCATTTTCTTTCATAGCTCCTCAGAGAGCCCTCCTCCATCCTCTTTCATAGCTCCTCAGAGATCCCTCCTCCATCCTCGCTCATAGCTCCCCAGAGATCCTTCCTCCATCCTCACTCATAGCTCCTCAGAGATCCCTCAGAGATCCTCTCTCATAGCTCCTCAGAGATCCCTCCTCCATCCTCAGTCATAGCTCCTCAGAGATCCCTCCTCCACCCTCACTCATAGCTCCTCAGATCCCCCCTCCATCCTCGCTCATAGCTCCTCAGAGATCCCTCCTCCATCCTCTCTCATAGCTCCTCAGAGATCCTTCCTCCATCCTCAGTCATAGCTCCTCAGAGATCCCTCCCCCATCCTCGCTCATAGCTCCTCAGAGATCCATCCTCTCTCATAGCTCCTCAGAGATCCTTCCTCCATCCTCAGTCATAGCTCCTCAGAGATCCTTCCTCCATCCTCAGTCATAGCTCCTCAGAGATCCTTCCTCCATCTTCAGTCATAGCTCCTCAGAGATCCCCATATTCGGGAAATGCCTAATATCGGCCGGCTCTAAAAACGATTTACTTTGTTGAAATTACATTTATATCTGATCATTCATGTCAAAACATAGACGTTCAAACATCAAAATATCATTCATTTTGTTTGTTGTTGTCAACATGACGTCAACATCTGGAAACCCTTCCAACGCACTTGCTTCTATTTCTAGAATGCATGAGATAGCCTGTTACGTAGGCCAGACGTGTGTGTGTGTGTGTGTGTGTGTGTGTGTGTGTGTGTGTGAGACGCCTCTGACTGCAGCATGTTTTATTTTTGTGCTCAGGAGATGACGAGGAGCAGCAAACTGCTGAGGGAGACGATGTTGACCTGGGAGACAGTGGGGAGGATGAAGATGATGATGATGAAGATGGTGATGATGATGAAGATGCAGAAGACGAGAGCGACATGGCGAGCGGATCCGGTGCGGAGGAGTCCGGTCTGGATTCGGAGGAGGACAGCGACAGCGAGCCAGACCTGGCCCGAGGGAAGGGAAACGTGGAGACGAGCTCGGATGAAGACGAGGACGAGGACGTGGACGCCATCCTGAGGAAGGAGGAAGAGGAGATCGAACACGACTGGGGGGAGCTGGCCAAAGACGCTCCGCGCAGCGACCAGGTGAGGAGGGGTCTGGGGGGGGCGGAGGGGGCCAAAGACGCTCTGTGCAGCGACCAGGTGAGGAGGGGTTGGGGGCTGTCGACTCTCCTGACCGGAAACAAGTTATGCACGCTTTAAAACACATGGGTCCATCTCAGGACCCCGGGTCAAACTCAGGACCCCGGGTCAAACTCAGGGTCTCCGGGTCCATCTCAGGACCCCCGGGTCCATCTCAGGGCCCCGGGCATAACTCAGGACCCCCGGGTCCATCTCAGGGCCCCGGGCCAAATCCGGCACCTTGCAGATTTTGATCAGACGATAAAACAAATGTATTATATTATTTTAGTGAGAACTCATAAATTAGTACAAATAACTAATGTTAAAGAAATCTGGGTATGTTTTAGTACGAGTTTCTGGAATAATAATAAAAAAACATCAGATTTTTAAATAACCAATTATTCGTATTGCTATCGGCCTTAAAAATCCTTAATCAAGCGGGTTTCAGTTAAGAGAGTCGAGTGATGACCACGTCTGATGTGAGGAGGTCCTTTAACCGTGTCTTCTGAACCTCTCTGTCAGGTTTCTACCCGACTGGCCGTCTGCAACATGGACTGGGACCGGATGAAAGCCAAAGACCTGCTGGCCCTGTTCAACTCCTTCGTACCTAAAGGCGGAGCTGTGCTGTCTGTGAAGGTAACGCAGATACAAAACTCAAAGGCTTCGCCGTCCACACTCTGATGATCATGGAAATGCTAACTGCTGACTGCTAACTGCTGACTGCTAACTGCTGACTGCTAACTGCTAACTGCTAACTGCTGACTGCTGACTGCTGACTGCTGACTGCTAACTGCTGACTGCTAACTGCTGACTGCTAACTGCTGACTGCTGACTGCTGACTGCTAACTGCTGACTGCTAACTACTGACTGCTAACTGCTGACTGCTAACTGAGAAATGTCAAAACTGCAGCTATGTCTGCAGAGGTCCCTGTAATCCGGTCTCCAGTCGGGGAGTTAGCGCCGCCTGTTTGTAGTCTGATACACGTTCTCCTAAAGTAATGCTCGTTGTTGCTGCCTGATGTGAGGCGAGGGCAGATTTGAGTTGCACATGCTCAGATTTAACCAGTTTACAACATAACTATCGTACTGAAGTGTGTGAAATCCCTGAAATAATAAAGAAGTTAGCTACACGTTAGCATCAAACACAACAAAGGCTGTCAATTGAATGGTGTTTTCAGCTAATATTAGCAACCAAACCACCATAGATAGCTACAGTGTTTCTGAAATGACTGGTAGTTTAGCTACAGGTTAGCTACAAGCTAGCATCAAACACAACAAAGGCTGTCAGTTGAATGGGGTTTTGAGCTAACGTTAGCAATCAAACAATCATAGATAGCTACAACGTTTCTGAAATGACTGCTAGCTTAGCTACAGGTTAGGATCAAACACAACAAAGGCTGTCAGTTGAATGGTGTTTTGAGCTAACGTTAGCAACCGAACAACTAAAGATAGCTACAGTGTTTCTGAAATGACTGTTAGCTTAGCTACAGGTTAGCTACAGTTTAGCATCAACACAACGAAGGCTGTCAAGCAACCTCAGATAGCTACAGTGTTTCTGAAATGACTGCTAGCTTAGCTACAAGCTAGCATCAAACACAACAAAGGCTGTCAGTTGAATGGTGTTTTGAGCTAACGTTAGCAGCCAAGCAACCATAGATAGCTACAACGTTTCTGAAATGATTCCCAACTTCTGTTTTATGTTTGTAATGATAAAGTTTATTATTTCATGGATTTCTCAAATTTCAGTATGACAGTGATGCCGTAAACTGTTTAAATCTGAGCGTGCTCGACTAACCTCTGCACTCGACTCTGTTGTTACTTTAGGAGAACGTGTACATGTCTTCTCAGAATACAAACAGGCAGCGCTAACTCTCCGACTGAACATCGGCGCTCTCCTCACATTGGGCAGTGACAGTGGTCTGTAAGAGAGATAATGAGCAGTGCATGCTGGGTGTTGTCTCAGATCTACCCGTCGGAGTTTGGGAAGGAGAGGCTGAAGGCGGAGCAGACCAATGGGCCG
>NW_023265417.1:0-1241 GCF_013103735.1 Etheostoma cragini
CATACTATAGTATGTCTAAAAAAAACGATAAAAAAGCCATAGTATAGCATGGTGAAAAAAGGGATAAAAAAGCCATAGAATAGCATGGTGAAAAAAGGGATAAAAAAGCCATAGAATAGTATGTCGAAAAAAGCGATAAAAAAAGCTATAGTATAGTATGTCGAAAAAGTGACAAGAAAGCCATAGTATAGTACGTCGAAAAATGCGATAAAAAAGCCATAGTATAGTATGTCAAAAAATGCGATAAAAAAAGCTATAGTATAGTATGTCGAAAAAACGATAAAAAAGCCATAGTATAGTATGTCAAAAAAGTGACAAGAAAGCCATAGTATAGTATGTCAAATAAAGCCATAAAAAAGCCATAGTTTAGTATGTCGAAAAAAGCCATAAAAAAGTCATAGTATAGTATGTCGAAAAAAGCCATAAAAAAGTCATAGTATAGTATGTTGAATAATGCCATAAAAACCCATAGTTTAGCATGTTAAAAAAGGGATAAAAAGCAATAGTATAGTATGTCGAATAAAACGATAAAAAAAGCCATAGTATAGTATGTCAAAAAAGTGACAAGAAAGCCATAGTATAGTACGTTGAAAAAAAACGATAAAAAAAGGGATAAAAAGCAATAGTATAGTATGTCAAAAAAAGGCGATGAAAAAGCCATAGTATAGTAAGTCGAAAAAAGCGATAAAAAAGCCACAGTATAGTATGTCAAAAAAAGCGATAAAAAGTCATAGTACATAGTATAGCTAAAAATGCGATAAAAAAGCCATAGTATAGTATGTTAAAAAAGGGATAAAAAGCAATAGTATAGTATGTAAAAAAAAAAGCGATAAAAAAGCCATAGTATAGTATGTTTAAAAAAAACAATAAAAAAGCCATAGTATAGCATGGTGAAAAAATGGATAAAAAAGCCATAGTATAGTATGTCGACAAATGCAATAAAAAGCCATAGTATAGTATGTAAAAAAAAGCGATAAAAAAGCTATAGTATAGTATGTCGAATAAAACGATAAAAAAGCCATAGTATAGTATGTCGAAAAAGTGACAAGAAAGCCTTAGTATAGTACGTCGAAAAATGCGATAAAAAAGCCATAGTATAGTATGTCAAAAAATGCGATAAAAAGCCATAGTATAGTATGTCGAAAAAAGCGATAAAAAAAGCTATAGTATAGTATGTCGAAAAAAACAATAAAAAAGCCATAGTATAGTACGTCGAAAAAGTGACAAGAATGCCATAGTAT
>NW_023265418.1:0-1326 GCF_013103735.1 Etheostoma cragini
CACACACACACACACACACACACTCTCTCTCTCTCTCTAACCTCAGTCTTTTCTTCTTCGTTGAGTTTTCGGCAGATTGTGTTTCCCGCCGTTAGTTTGAAGTCCTCCAACATGGCGGCGACGAGCCGCTCCACAGCAGAGAGGAGCATGTTATTGTATTATTATTATTATATTATATTGTATCATATTTATTTCATCAAAACAGAAAGTTAGAAACTCAGAGAGCCTCAGCCTGTTGTTGTCACCGAGCTGCCATTTTTACGACGGCAGAAGGGAAGCGCAGTGCGCATGCTCGGAGCCCCCTGCTGGCCGCAGGCCGCCAACACAACAACAACAACACCAAGAATATTATTATTAGATAATAATATTAATAACAAACAGATAAAGAGAAACCAAGAATTTAATTACATTTAACTTTAGTTGTCTTTTTAAATTCATTTAATTTAATTTGTCTGTTCTTTACATATTATATAAAATGATATAATAAAATATATATATATATATATATATGTATTAATTATATTTATTAATAATCAGACAGCAGAGTTCATGTTAATCTTTATGTCATAAAAATCGGGTTCACAAAATATTTATATATAAAATCTGTTAATTTGTTAATTTAAAAATTATAATCTGAATAAAAAACTTAATTCTAAAATACATTTAAATTAAACAAAGAAAAAAGACACACACACACACACAGACAAACACACATGCACACACACACACACACACACAGATAAACACACACATACACAAACACACACACAAACACACACACAGACACACACACACACACACAGACAAACACATACACAGACAAACACATACACACAGACACACACACACATACATACACACAGACACACACACACACACACACACGGTCTTATTTTCTATTTTTGTGTAGTGGTAGTTGTGTATTTTTGTCGTTGTCGGTAAAGTCGGGACATCGTTAACAGAAAGTCCCTCCTACTAACAGGAAGTCCCTCCTACTTCTTCTCCTCCTCTGCTGCTCGCAGCTTCCTGTACAGCTCGTGGGCGTTGATGATCTCCGTGACGACGGAGGGGTCGTCGAGGGTCGACACGTCGCCGAGGTCGCCGGCGGTCTCCGTGACAACCTTCCTGAGGATGCGCCTCATGATCTTCCCCGAGCGAGTCTTCGGCAGACGCTTCACCACCTGGGACACAGAGGCTGCTGCTGATTGGCTGTTACCTCGTGTGTGTGTGTGTGTGTGTACACACAGGAAGGGGCGGGGCTTACCAGGAAGTGATCGGGGACGGCGTATTTGGCGATTTTGGTGGCGATGAGTTCTCTGAGCTGCT
>NW_023265418.1:1478-2101 GCF_013103735.1 Etheostoma cragini
CACACACACACACACACACACACACACACACAGAGACACACACACACACAAGTAAAAGTATATGTTATGTTATCTATTTGCAGAAAAATCTTCAAATTTCAGAAATTGGAAACAAAACAAAAAAGGCAAATGATCAAATAACAGAGTCAAATGTGTAAAAAAGTTCCTAAAACGTCTAAAAATCTAAAACATCTGGAGTACAGTGTGTGTGATGATGTAATGAGATGCTGCTCTGTGATTGGTCCCCTGTTGTTCCCTAACAGAGCAGCAGGAGGCAGCAAAGCATCATGGGAACTCTGACCTTCTCCTTTGATGTCGTGTGGGAACCCAATCACAGCTGATTCAGGAACAGCTGGATGTTCGTCCTACAGGACACAACAGAGAATAAGAACTACAACAATGTCCGACCTAAGCCCTCGTGTTGTCTTCCTGTCAAAATAGGAAATCTATGATGACGCTTTGTTATCAATGTTTTAACTTTTCTAATGTTTATTCAACATTTCAATGTGTGTGTGTGTGTGTGTGTCTGTCTGTGTGTATGTGTGTCTGTGTGTGTGTGTGTCTGTGTGTGTGTGTGTGTGTCTGTTTAAGGGTGTGTGTGTGTCCGTGTGTGTGTGTGTGTG
>NW_023265419.1:0-1000 GCF_013103735.1 Etheostoma cragini
TATACACGCTAAAAGTAGTGATTATTTACATGGAGTCTGGTGGGTTTGGTGATGGTGATTTCTGTTTCATGTTAAACTTAAAGGATCTTCCTCTTTAACTAAAAGCTCTATCTCTGTAGGGATCCATCCCATAATGTTGCTTATAAACTTTTAGTGGACACTAACTGCAGAGGATTGTTTCTCTCTCTCTGCATCTGTTTTTTCCCAGCATGCTCTCTGCTCTGATGCAGCGCTGCTACTGCAAATGATTTAGCGTCTTCAGTAGCATCGATCGGCCGCGCTGCAGATAAAACGGGGGGGCTGGGGATGGGGGGGGGGGATGGGGGGGGGCGGGTGGAAGAAATACAACCCGTCATCCTCCGGCGGGTCGGCCGCCGTGGGGCCGTGACTCGGGGACGGAGACGGATGGACGCCGCTCACTCACGTTGTATTAGAAACTTTTTCATTATGATCAAATGTGATTATCAAGCAGCACATGAAGAAGAAGAAACAGGAGAAGGAACAGAAGAAGAAGAGCTACGTGTTGACCCCCTTTAATAAATGTCTCTATCTGAAATATGAGTTTCTTTTTAACTAAATTATCATAAACATGGATTCCTTCCAACGCTCTTTCATTCCTCTGATCTTAACTATTAGTCACAATAACTCCTAATTTCAGCTTTTTTAACTCTACTATTAGGAATAATTCTATATAAATGAGGATTATTGAACATGAATTAGTGGAAACTAAAAAATAATCTCAAAAAGGGACAAAAATGTCAGATTTTTGTCCCTTTTTGAGACTTGAGGACAACACGAGGGTCGTGCATGTGTGTGTCTGTGTGTATGTGTAAGTGTGTGTGTGTATGCGTATGTGTGTGTGTGTGTGTATGCGTGTGTGTATGTGTGTGTGGGTGTGTATGTGTGTATGTATGTGTGTGTGTATGTGTGTATGCGTGTGTGTATGTGTGTGTGTGTGAGTGTATGTGTGTGTATGTGTGTGTGTGTGTATGTGTGTGTG
>NW_023265420.1:0-1290 GCF_013103735.1 Etheostoma cragini
GTACTACTTTACAGACCAGAACCTGTACTAGTTTACAGACCAGAACCTGTACTAGTTTACAGACTAGAACCTGTACTACTTTACAGACCAGAACCTGTACTAGTTTACAGACCAGAACCTTTCAGCGACTACGTCGGTTAAATCATTTTAAAATAACAGAAAAATGTTCATGAACAGAAATGAACACAGAATTAAACTGTTTTGGATTACATCATTTTTCATGATAACAGTTTGACACAAAAACATGTATTGCAAAAACCTTGATTGCTTACATGATATGTATCTGAATGACACAGAGCGTTGTTTGGGGGTTGGGGGGTTGGGGGGGGGTGTAGATGGTGCCCCCTGGAGTAGATGTGATGGTCTCCTTGAGAAACATAATCCAAACCATAAGGAAAACAATTTACCAAAAAAAAATACACTTGTGTTTGAACAGAAAACCAGAGTTAAGTATCTCCTAAAATATTTTATATACCAAACCTGTTATGACTAAAAGAAAAATGTTTCATTTCTTTTAATGTTACTTTAGAAGCTTATGAATTCATAAATGCTACAACAAAAACTTGCACAACGTACAATCTGTTTGCATGTTGCTGAAAGCCGAAAAAACAATATTTACGAAACAGAAAAACTTACATTGCCTCCGTTTCTTCTGTAAATGGACATCCTTTCAGTTAGAGTTGTTTTCTATGCGGCAGGTTGCTCCCGCTAGCGTTACCATGCAGTAATAATGCAGTAATAATGCAGTCATAATGCAGTCATAATGCAGTCATAATGCAGTAATAATGCAGTCATAATGCAGTCATAATGCAGTAATAATGCGGCCATAATGCAGTCATAATGCAGTCATAATGCAGTCATAGTGCAGTAATAATGCAGTAATAATGCAGTAATAATGCTAAGCTAACGAGTGGGAAGAGGCACAAGCAGCAATCCTGCACATGACTTGCAACAGTTTAGTCAAAGCTAGTAATTATGGATTTGATTGTTGAAATCTACTAAACAGGGTTTGGAAACCGAATTTGAGTTAAAATAGATCGTTTAAGTTTAACGTTAGCTAATCATTTGAGTTAAAATAGATTGTTTAAGTTTAACGTTAGCTAATCATTTGAGTTAAAATAGATCGTTTAAGTTTAACGTTAGCTAATCATTTGAGTTAAGATAGATCGTTTAAGTTTAACGTTAGCTAATCATTTGAGTTAAAATAGATCATTTAAGTTTAACGTTAGCTAATCATTTGAGTTAAGATAGATCGTTTAAGTTTAACGTTAGCTAATCATTTGAGTTAAA
>NW_023265421.1:0-3492 GCF_013103735.1 Etheostoma cragini
GAGAGAGAGAGAGAGAGAGAAAGAGACAGAGAGAGAGAGAGAGAGAGAGAGAGAGATGTCCCGTTCCACCAGTGTTAGAGTAATAACAGAACAGAGAGGAAAGACAAAGAAAAGAAAAAGCAACAAACATGTCTGAAAAAACACAAAAACATAGAAAAAAGTAACAAAAACATCAAAAGAAAAACATTAAAACATTAAAATACAGAAAAAAACGTAAGAGCATCAAAACAGCTAAAATCCAAGCCAATCAGAATCCATCTGACACAGAGGAGAGACACTGACAGCCAATCAGAATCCATCTGACACAGAGGAGAGACACTGACAGCCAATAAGAACCCTTTGTTTTCAATAATAATAATAATAATAATAATAATAATGATAATAATAATAAATACTTTATTAATCCAGCAAGGGGCACTAATGGAGCGATGTCGGAGTGGGGGGGTCAGGTGCCTTGCTCCAGAGCACCGTGGCAGGGCCCAGGAGGTGAACTGGCACCTCTCCAACTACCAGTCCCCCACCATACTGGGGTCCGTATGGGGACTTGAACCAGCGACCCTCCGGTTCCCAACCCAACTCCCTATGGACTGAGCTACTGTAAAAACCTCTAAATTCACAGAAGAAGAACTCCGATATTCTCAAAATTAATCATTTATCTGCATTATTCCCCCCCGGGGCGCCTGATTGGACCCTCCGGGGAGCCGGGGGGGGGGGCACCTGTACGGTGTGTGACCCCTGACCCTACCTCTTTGACGTGTGCGTCGTCAAAGTACATCCAGCGTCTGATCTTGGTCTGGAAGAAGAAGGTGGAGTAGTGTTTCCCGTAGTAACACACCATGCCGACCAGGTAGAGCTCCGCCTGGCGCGCCTTCTCCTCCGTCACCCTGTAGAACAGCTGACAGCAGAAAGAAACTATTTTCAAAAAAATTTAAATTTCATTTTTTCCAAGTGTTTAAAAAAAAAAAGAAAAAAAATCTTAAACACATTTCAAAAAATTTAAAAAAAAAATTGTACAAAATTCTAAAAAATATGAAAATTTCAAAAAAAATATCAGAAAATTTAAAACAAAGTTTTTTTGTTTTTTTTTATTCAGAAAACTTAAAAATGTCCCAAAGTTTTTCCGCTGTTTCAGTTTTCAGACTGACGTAACTTCTCCTGGCTTTGTTGCCGTTTTCAAAAAATTAAAGATCCTAATGTTTTTTCAAAAGTTTTTTCTAATTAAATTTCAAAAACTTTTTTTTGTAAAAAAAATGTAAAAGAAATTCTAATGTTTTTTCAGAAGTTTTTTCTAATTAAATTTCAAAAACTTTTTTTTTGTAAAAAAAATGTAAAAGAAATTCTAATTATTTTTTGAAACTTTTTCAAAAAAAATCTAAATTTGTCCGCTGTTTGACCTATTCTAGGAAGTAAGTATGTATGATTTTATGCTAAATGCTTTTCCAGTTACAAGGCCGTAGTAACTTCAACAAAAACACATTTTTTTTTTCTAATAATTAAAAAAAGTTTCCAAATTTTTTAAAAAAATACGTTTTTAGTTTTATTTTTTAATTCAAAAACGTTAAAGTTTTTTTGCTGTTTGACCTTTTCTTGCCTTTCTTCCTTGTGTATGTAAGGAGTGCGTACGTAATATTTTTTCCTAAATATTTTTCAGTTTTCAGACTGACGTAACGTCTCCTGGCTTTAATTCAGTTTAAAAAAAAAAAAAATTCTAATGTTTTTTCCAAAGTTTTTTCAAAGAAAATTTCCCAAACTTTCAATCCTTTCACAAAAAAAAAAAAAAATCACACAAATTTCAAAAAATTTTCCGCTGTTTGACCTAGTCTAGGAAGTACGTATGTATGATTTTATGCTAAATGTTTTTCAGTTACAAGGCCGTAGTAACTTCAACAAAAACATATCAACATTTCTTTAATTTTCTTTTCAAAAAATTAAAAAGGTTTTTCAAATTTTTAGAACTAAATCAAGTTTTTAAGTTTTATTTTTTTATTCAGAAACTTTAAAACTTTTTTGCTGTTTGACCGTTTCTTGTCGTTTTACTTCGAAGTTGTCTTTTTTCCCCAATTTTTTTAATGGACCTTGTCACTCTGTTGCCATGGTTTTGTTAAGTTTGAAAGGTTTTCCAGGTCCAAGGCTGTTATAGTAAATCTATTCTTCTTCGTCCTTATAGAGACTTTTAAAATCTGCGGGTTGGGGGGGGGGGGCGGAGGGGGGTACATGGCTTTGGACAGCGTGAGGACCCCTGGAGTGTTTTCCCAGGATGCACCTGTTGTGCAGCCAGACCTAAGATAACATTAACGTACGTCTCCGAGTCGCAGGCAGGTCCCCAGGGTGTGGATCACGTCCTCGGCCAGGTCCGAGTGGTCCGAGTCCCAGACCAGACCGATGGTGATGATCTCGGGGCTGTTGAGGAGGACTCGGGCCATACGCAGCTGCTGGCCACACCGGCTCTGAGGAGGAGGAGGGGGAGGAGGAGGAGCACCGGGGTCAGTCTCTCGTTGGTAATACAGGACCGGCAAATAAAGAGGATCACATGCAGACCGGAGGACAAGAACCAGGGACGGATGAAATCCCCCAGACCGGTAAACGGACCGGTAGCGGTTCACAGAAGATTAACGTGAAACAGAGAAACTAATGTTACACCAGGACGAACTCTCAGTAAACTCTGAGGAGGAACAACTCGGGTGTGTGTAGGGCTGTGTGTGTGTGTGTGTGTGTGTGTGTGTGTCTGTCTGAGTGTTTGTGTGTGTGTGTAGGGCTGTGTGTGCTGTGCTCTGTGTGTGTGTGCAGGGCTGTGTGTGCTGTGCTCTATGTGTGTGTGTGTGTGTGTGTGTGTGTGCGTGTGTGCAGGGCTGTGTGTGTGTGTCTGTTTGTGTCTGTGCAGGGCTGTGTGTGTGCTGTGCGTGTGTGTTTGTGTGCAGGGCTCTATGTGTGTGTAGGGCTATGTGTATGTATGTGTGTGTGTGTAGGGCTGTGTGCATGGCTGTGTGTGTGTGTGTGTGTGTGTGTGTGTGTAGGGCTGTGTGCATGGCAATGTGTGTGCATGCAAGGCTGTTTGTGTGCAGGGGTTTGTGCATGTGTGTGGTTGTGTGTGTCTATGTGTGTGCCTTCGTGCATGCGTGATTTTCTGTGTGTAAACTTGTCTTGTGTGTTTGTTTTCTTATTGTTCTTTGTGAGCCTGTCATGCTAACAGGTCATGTGACCAGTCATGTTAACAGGTCATGTGAGCAGTCATGCTAACAGGTCATGTGACCAGTCATGCTAACAGGCGATGTGACCAGTCATGCTAACAGGTCATGTGAGCAGTCATGCTAACAGGTCATGTGACCAGTCATGCTAACAGGTCATGTGAGCAGACGGAGGACCCTGATTGGAGCTCTGACTCACGGGGCAGCTGCGTAGGTCTCCCATGCTGGCGTTACGCAGCAGCTCGCCAAACATCCCGGGGGTCGCCTTCTCCCTCGACTCCAACATCTTCACTGCCTGGTTACTGGG
>NW_023265422.1:0-1185 GCF_013103735.1 Etheostoma cragini
GTGTGTGTGTGTGTGTGTGTGTGTGTGTGTGTCTGTGTCTGTGTGTGTGTGTGTGTATCTGATGAGCAGGTGTGTAGTCTTAACTATCTTGAAACCAAAGCCAAGACTTCTCACACTGTTGTGTGTTTGTAATGTTACAGAAGTGTTTGCATTTATTTATAGAACAATCTAATCTCTCTCCCTGTCTCTCTCTCTCTTTCTCTCTCTCTCTGTCTCTCTCTGTCTCCCTGTCTCTGTCTCTCTCTCTCTCTCTCTCTGTCTCTCTCTCTCTGTCTCCCTGTCTCTGTCTCTCTCTCTCTCTCTCTCTGTCTCTCTCTGTCTCCCTGTCTCTGTCTCTCCCTGTCTTTCTCTCTTTCTCTCTGTCTCCCTGTCTCTCTCTCTCTCTCTTTCTCTCTCTCTCTGTCTCTGTCTCTCTCTCCCTCTCTCTCTCTCTGTCTCCCTGTCTCTGTCTTTCTCTGTCTCTGTCTCCCTGTCTTTCTCTCTTTCTCTCTGTCTCCCTGTCTGTCTCCCTGTCTCTCTCTCTGTCTCTGTCTCTCTGCGTTCAGGAGACGACGACGGTGAGTAAATATTAACTATTATAACATTAAATATTATTGTCTTCTTTGCCTGAATCTATATTTTTAGGTGTGTGTTGTAAACTCTGAGGTGTGTGTTGTAAACTCTGAGGTTTGTGTTGTAAACTCTGAGGTGTGTGTTGTAAACTCTGAGGTGTGTGTTGTAAACTCTGGTGTGTGTGTTTTTGCAGGAGAAGGTTTCTACAAGTGGCTCGAAGGTGAGTTTAACTTCGGTGGGAGACCGAGGAACTTCTCATTTTATCTGGAAGAAATCTTAATGGTTAATTTAAAAAAAGAAGGGACAGTCCAACCTTTAAAGCTACACTAGTCTCTCTCTCTCTCTCTCTCTCTCTCTCTCTCTCTCTCTCTCTCTCTCTCTCTCTCTCTCTCTCTCTCTCTCTCTCTCTCTCTCTCTCTCTCAGGTTTGTGTTTGGAGAAGAGAGTTTTCTACCGACTCATCTCCGGCCTCCACAGCAGCATCAACATCCACCTGTGTGCCGAGTACCTGCTGGACGGTACGTCCCTCTGATCCCTGCAAGACACCAAAACTAAATCTACTTTTAGTGTGTATAGAGCAGCATATCTCCACCAGACTCCATGTAAATAATCACTACTTTTAGCATGTATAGAG
>NW_023265423.1:0-2732 GCF_013103735.1 Etheostoma cragini
CTGTGTCCATGATGTCCTGGTTGTGTGTCTGTGTCCATGATGTCCTGGTTGTTTGTCTGTGTCCATGATGTCCTGGTTGTGTGTCTGTGTCCATGATGTCCTGGTTGTTTGTCCATCTCCAGGGTCCCCTCTGCGCGCCTGCTGGCCTTCGGCCTGAGGGAGAACTTCTGGGAGATGGGGGACTCGGGTCCCTGTGGGCCCTGCACCGAGATCCACTATGACCACGTGGGGGGGCGGGACGCTGCGGCGTTCGTCAACGCTGACAGTCCTGATGTGGTGGAGATCTGGAACCTGGTCTTCATGCAGTACAACAGGTACACACATACACAGACACACACACACACATACAGTATATAGAGAAACAGACACACACACACACACACACACACAAACACAGACACACACATACACACACACACACACACACACACAGGTACACACACAGACACACACAGAGACCCACCCACACACACACACACACACAGATACACACAGACACACACACACACACACACACACACACACACACACACACATTCACACACACACAGGTACACACACAGACACACACAGAGACACACACACACACACAGAGATACAAACAGACACACACACACACACACACACATACACACACACACACAGGTACACACACAGACAGACACAGATACACAGAGGTACACACACAGGTTTAGTTGTGTAACAGCTGTGTTGTGTAATGTGTAATATTTTGTTGTGTAGGGAGGGGGACCAGAGTCTGCGTCCTCTGCCCCGGTCCAGCGTGGACACTGGTCTGGGTCTGGAGAGACTGGTCAGCGTCCTGCAGGGGACACGGTCCAACTACGACACAGACCTGTTCATACCACTGCTGCACGCCATCTGCCAGGTAACACACCTGGTAACACACACCTGGTAACATGCGTAACACATCTGTTAACACACCTGGTAACCCAGGTAACACATCTGGTAACAAAAGTAACAGACCTGGTAACACAGGTAACACACCTTGTAACACACACCTGGTAACATAGGGAATACACCTGGGAACACACCTGGTAACATACACCTGGTAACATAGGGAACACACCTGGGAACACACCTGGTAACACACACCTGGTAACATAGGGAACACACCTGGGAACACACCTGGTAACATAGGGAACACAACTGGGAACTCACCTGGTAACACACACCTGGTAACATAGGGAACACAACTGGGAACACACCTGGTAACACACACCTGGTAACATAGGGAAAACACCTGGGAACACACCTGGTAACACACACCTGGTAACATAGGGAACACACCTGGGAACACACCTGGTAACATAGGGGAACACAACTGGAAACACACCTGGTAACACACACCTGGTAACATAGGGAACACACCTGGGAACACACCTGGTAACATAGGGAAAACACCTGGGAACAGACCTGGTAACACACACCTGGGAACATACCTGGTAACATAGGGAACACACCTGGTAACACACACCTGGTAACACACACCTGGTAACATAGGGAAAACACCTGGGAACACACCTGGTAACACAAACCTGGTAACATAGGGAACACACCTGGAAACACACCTGGTAACATAGGGAACACAACTGGGAACACACCTGGTAACATAGGGAACACACCTGGGAACACACCTGGTAACACACACCTGGTAATATAGGGAACACACCTGGGAACACACCTGGTAACACACACCTGGTAATATAGGGAACACACCTGGTAAAACACACCTGGTAACACACACATGGTAACATAGGTAACACACCTGGTAACACACACCTGGTAATATAGGGAACACACCTGGTAACACACACCTGGTAACACACACATGGTAACATAGGTAACACACCTGGTAACACGCCAGGTACCACACGCCATCCACCAGGATTGTGTGTCACACATACACACACACACACACACACACACACACTCACACTCTCTAACATGTTGTGATACTTTAACTACATTCTTCTGATGATAGTCACACCCTCTTGCTGTTGCCATGGTGATGTGTCTCTTACTGTTGCCGTGGTGATGTGTGTGTCAGGTGTCGGGGGCGGGGCCGTACGGCGGCAGGACGGGTGCTGCAGACCAGGACCGCGTGGACATGGCGTACCGCGTGGTGGCCGACCACGTCCGCACGCTGTCTGTCTGCATCGCTGACGGGGTTCACCCCGGCATGACGGGGGCGGAGTGAGTCATCAGCCAATCAGCTGCCAGGACACCTGTCTGTCTGTCTGTCTCTCTCTGTCTCTCTGTCTGTCTGTCTGTCTGTCTGTCTTTTTCTGTCTGTCTGTCTCTCTCTGTCTCTCTCTGTCTCTCTCTGTCTGTCTGTCTGTCTTTTTCTGTCTGTCTGTCTCTCTCTGTCTCTCTGTCTGTCTGTCTGTCTGTAATTATTAAATTAGTAACATTGAAAATAATTTGTGTGCGTGTGTGTGTGTGTGTGTGTGTGTGTCAGGTTGGTGTTGAGGAGGATTCTTCGCCGGGCGGTCCGGTTCTGTGTCGAGGTTCTGAAGGCTCCCCAGGGAGCCCTGGCCAGCCTGGTTCCTACTGTCACACACACACTGGTACAATACACACACACACACACACACATAGAGAGACACACACGCACGCAGATACACATACACACACACACACACACTGGTACAATATACACACACACACTGGTATAACATATACACACACACACACACTGGTACAATATATAC
>NW_023265424.1:0-2350 GCF_013103735.1 Etheostoma cragini
CGTTCCACGTCCCCAGAGCCAGCCTCTGCCGCCCGGGTCTGGTCCGTCGAGGCCCCTGACCTTCGCCGCCACCCATGTGGCAGCACACCCGACCCCAGCGGTTCCTCCCACAGGTGGTGAGCCCATGGGATGGAGATAGGGGTTCCACGTAGCTTTTTCGGGCTGTGCCCGACCGGGCTCCGTGGCAAACCCGGCCACCAGGCGCTCGCTGACGAGCCCGCCGTCTGGGCCTGGCTCCAGACGGGGGCCCCGGGCTTCCTCCGGGCAGGAGGTCTTTTATACCTCGGTCTTTCATGGGGTTTTTGAACCATTCTTTGTCTGGCCCCTCACCTGAGACCACTTTGCCATGGGAGACCCTACCAGGAGCACAAAGCTCCAGACAACACAGCCCTCAGGTTCATAGGGACACACAAACCTCTCCACCACGATAAGGTGATGGTTCCCCTGCTGCACTTTGATGCATGTAATTCCCCCCTCCCCTTTTATCTATTCAGCTGTCCTGTCTATAAAGGCCTAAAAATGTCCCTAAAAATAATCTCGAAAATAAGGAAGTGTTTTAACCTGGACCCTATTTTGTCTTTTTTTATGTTTAAGTGACTACTGTAAAAAAAATCTTTGACATCGCTCCAGTATTATATCCACCATCACCTAACCCACCAGACTCCATGTAAATAATCACTCATTTTAGCGTATATAGATCAGCATATCTCCACCAGACTCCATGTAAATAATCACTACTTTTAGCATGTATAGAGCAGCATATCTCCACCAGACTCCATGTAAATAATCACTACTTTTAATGTGTATAGAGCAGCACATCTCCACCAGACTCCATGTAAATAATCACTACTTTTATCGTGTATAGAGCAGCGTATCTCCACCAGACTCCATGTAAATAATCACTACTTTTAGCATGTATAGAGCAGCATATCTCCACCAGACTCCATGTAAATAATAACTACTTTTAGCGTGTATAGAGCGGCATATCTCCACCAGAGTCCATGTAAATAATCACTACTTTTAGTGTGTATAGAGCAGCATATCTCCACCAGACTCCATGTAAATAATCACTACTTTTAGCGTGTATAGAGCAGCATATCTCCACCAGACTCCATGTAAATAATAACTACTTTTAGCGTGTATAGAGCAGCATATCTCCACCAGATCATAAACGTCTTTATTTGTGTTGTGTTGGCGTCTGCTCTGGAAATAAATGTAGTAATTTGTGGTGTTGAGTAACTAAATGATTGCCACCTGTCGGAGACGTATTCAGGCTCCGTCTCCACGGCTACGTTTTTGTTTTTAAGCGGTGAGTTTTGAGCCCACAGTGAGGTTGATCAGGGGGAACACCAGAGCATGGGGAATGAGAGGGGGAACAGCAGAGCAGGGGGAATGAGAGGGGGAACAGCAGAGCAGGGGGAATGAGAGGGGGAACAGCAGAGCAGTGGGAATGAGAGGGAGCAGGGGGAATGAGTGAAGTTAACTGTCTTTCTGATTTCCGTCTGCAGGGGTCGAGGTGGGCAAACCGACCCACTTCACCATCTACACCAAGGGAGCCGGCAAAGCCGAACCGGAGGTCCACTTCACCACCGCGGCTAACGACGACGCGGCTAACGGCGGCGCGGCTAACGGCGAAGTTGTCCGCGACTTCGAGATCATCGACAACCACGACTACTCCTACACCGCCCGCTACACCGCCGTCCAGCAGGCAGGCAGCTATTATTATTATTATTATTATTATTATTATATTATTATTATTATTAGAAGAAACCAAAATAATGGGTAGCTGCAGGTTAGCTGGTGCTAACACCTAGCGGATGCTAATAGCAGGTTAGCTGGTTCCAACAGCTAGCTGATGCTAACAGCTGCTAGCTGACGTTAACAGCAGCTAGCTGATGCTAATAGCTGATGCTAACAGTGGCTAGCTGTAGCTAACAGCCGCTAGATGATGCTAACAGTAGCTAGCTGATGCTAACAGCTGCTAGCTGTAGCTAACAGTAGCTAGCTGACGCTAACAGCAGCTAGCTGATGCTAACAGCTGCGTCTCTTTCAGGGCAACATGTCCGTCACCGTGTGTCATGGCGGCGACCCCATCCCTAAGAGCCCCTTCAGCATCAGCGTGGCCCCCCCACTGGACCTCAGCAGGGTCAAAGTTCACGGTCTGAACAACAGTGAGTAGGCTACTGACAGGAAGTCATCAGACAGGAAGTCATCATACAGGAAGTCATCAGACAGGAAGTCAAGTTCAGGTTGAATTCAGACAACAAATGTCCTGAAAAAACTGTTTGTGTCGTAGTGTGTGTGTATAACCTAACCTCGTGTGTGTGTGTGTGTGTGTGTGTGTGTGTGT
>NW_023265425.1:0-1464 GCF_013103735.1 Etheostoma cragini
AATAAGAGGGACATGACACTGTCATGAATGTGTCATAAACGTTATAAACAAGTCATAAACATTTATGACATCATGCTTTTTTTAGTATGTGTCATTCAGTTTTTGCCATGAGAAGTTAGGGTTCATGTGTCATGAATTTGTCATGCCAGTGTAATGTGTTCATGACAGTGTAATGTCACTCTTATGTAGATATAAACAAAGTGTTACCAACCTTTTAGAGTCAAACCACCCGTAATTATTTCTGTCAGAGTAAGACATGTCGTTGGAATTATTAATATTTTGTAAATGTTTCAGGTCCTGTAATATGACTTCTGACAGATCCTGCTTCATTTGTTCGGTTGTTATTTGCTGATATCAGACAAGGGGACTTACGTTCTGCTGTAAGAAATTGTTTTTGCCTGCGGGCAACATGTTTTGAATGAATCTCACCCACAAACAGCAGAACATGTACCCTCATACAACGCTGATTATGACAATGATTACATGCACTATTGGCAGTGGGTGTTGTTTTTGTTTAGCATTGCAGAATAACAATTTTATTGTTCAAATAGTTTTTAAGCTGAGCTAAAAAACAGCTTTGGATGCTGGGTCCTGGGTCGGGTAACATGTTTATGAATGAAACTCGCCCACATACACAGCAGAACATATAGCAATATATAGTAATATGCAGACTATGATTATGCTAATGATGATGGTGATGAAATCTCACAAATGTGCATGGATGGTATTTTATTAGGATGAAAATGAGGAAAGGCTTGTGAAGAAGGGTAAGTGAATCAGACTTGAAGGAGGAAACCTCACAGAAAAAAGTGAGATTTGGGATAAGAATGGGAAAATGTTTAGGGGACCTTTGTGGTGTCCTAATACTGTAGCGGCAGCGCTTGAAAAACCTCATACAGTGACATTTTAATTCCATGGGACCCTTGAAATTGTTACAATGCAATTTAAAATATGCTTTGAAAACAAACGTATGTTTATTTAGCCTGTTTGTTTAGTCCAATTGTGCTAATGCTGTGTTTGGCAAGTAATAGGCCAGGTCTCAGTTGCAACAATGAGTTCTTGTTTTTTACCCTTCCTAACTTGAATGTGAAACTCCACCTATGCTGGTACTCCCAGTTCAACTAGTTTTTCTTCATGTCATACTCAATCTTCCTGCCAGTAAAGCCTATTGGAATTTTAGAGAGAGCGCCAGATAAAGTAAAATTAGACACTGCTGACTGCTTAAATTCAGTGTTGGCCAGCAACAGCAGTCCTGCTTAACATCACCTTCATTCTGTTTACCTGCTACTCCAGGGGCCAACCAGTCATACAAGAGTCAAACAATAGGTGTTCTCTTTTTAAAGAGCCGCATGCCATCATGCACTCACACCTTAGTTCATTATACTGATGTTTAACCTTCCTCTGGTGTTAGCTTTCTGCTGCCATCTGAAGTGTTAGCGGGTCATTTTGGACCCGTGTATTAAA
>NW_023265426.1:0-1690 GCF_013103735.1 Etheostoma cragini
CACACACACCATCACACACACACACACACACACACACACACAGACACACACCATCACACACGGGATCGGGAGAGACGCCGTAGTACACGGTACTTATTACTCAGTACTTGATGTGTCCCTCATGTCTCCTCAGTACTTGATGTGTCCCTCATGTCCCCCAGTGCGACCCTGCCGGGTCCCTTCGGGCGCTGTTCGACGCCATGTGGGCGGGGCCTAAGTACCTGCTGCTGTTCGGAGGTGTGTGTCCGTCTGTGACGGCGCTCATCGCTCGCTCTCTGCCGGCTCTCCACCTGCTGCAGGTGCACGTCTCACCGTCTTACGTCCTCATGCTGTCCTCATGTTGTCCTCAAGTTGTCCTCATGTTGCCCTCCTGTTATCTTCATGTTGTCCTCATGTTGTCTTGTCCTCATGTTGTCCTCATGTTGTCCTCATGTTGTCTTCATGTTGTCCTCATGTTGTCCTCATGTTGTCCTCATGTTGTCCTCATGTTGCCCCCATGTTGCCCCCATGTTGTCCTCATGTTGTCCTCATGTTGTCCTCATGTTGTCCCCATGTTGCCCCCATGTTGTCCTCATGTTGTCTTCATGTTGTCCTCATGTTGTCTTCATGTTGCCCCCATGTTGCCCCCATGTTGTCCTCATGTTGTCTTCATGTTGCCCCCATGTTGTCCTCATGCGTATTGATGATAGTTTTCCTGCATTTTTGTAGTTCTTTTTTAAAAAATGTCACTTTTTTCAACCTTCTTTTGTCATAGTTCTGATAAATAAAGTTTTTGTAAACGGGTCTAATTTGACCCGAGGACAACAGGGGGGCTAATAATGAAGGATCTGAGTACTTGTCCCACTGCTGATTATGACAGGTGTCCCCTCTGCTGTCACAGGTGTCTTTTGCGGCCTCGTCCCCGAGCCTGTCCAACAGGAAGTGGTACGGGAGCCTGTTCAGCACGCTGCCGTCGGACCGAGCCCTGAACCAGGCCGCGGTCAAGCTGCTGCAGCGCTACAAGTGGACCAGGGTCGGCGTGGCAACGCAGGACGGACCCCGTCTCTCAGAGGTGACGCTCACACGTCCAGTAGAGGGTGGACTGTCTTCTGCATGAAGGGATTAGTTCGTCTGTCTTAAACATGTCAGAAAATGGTGGAAAATGTGCTTCAGAGTTCCCAAAAAAGACCAAGAAGACGTCCTCGGATGTCTTGTTTTGTCCCCAACTCAAAGACATTCAGCATCCTGTGTGTGTGTGTGTGTGTGTGTGTGTGTGTGTGTGTGTGTGTGTGTGTGTGTGTGTGTGTAGATGAAGAAGGATCTGCTGAGACAGCTGCTGAAGACAGACGTGGAGGTCGTCTCCACCCAGAGTCTCTCAGGAGACGTCTGCAGCAGCCTGGGGAGGCTGAAGGTAAGCGGGGGGGGGGGGGGGGGGGGGGGGGGGGGGGGGGGGGGGGGGGGGGAATATAAACCAAACTAGTTAACTAGATAATATGAAGATGGACTTGTTTTGTTTGACAGGAACGAGACGTCCGGATCATCGTGGTCCAGCTGGACGAGGACTCTGCCTTCGAGGTGTTCTGCTGCGTAAGTCGCCTCCGTTGGAAGGTTCTGTAGCAGGAGAGGAGATGTTCTGGAGAGGAGATGTTCTGGAGAGGAGATGTTCTGGAGAGGAGGTGTTCAGGAGAGGAGATGTTCAGGAGAGGAGATG
>NW_023265426.1:1700-2167 GCF_013103735.1 Etheostoma cragini
GAGATGTTCAGGAGAGGAGGTGTTCAGGAGAGGAGATGTTTAGGAGAGGAGGTGTTCTGGAGAGGAGATGTTCAGGAGAGGAGATGTTTAGGAGAGACAGACGAGTTTAAACTAAATAAAGAAGCTGTGCAACTGAGTCGAGGGTTAGAAGTCAGTGAGATTTGATTAGGTGATGAAAAGGCAAACAAATGCGGCAAAAAGGGGACAAAAAGGCAGCGAAAAGACGAAAAACCAGTTTTTACCGATATTCTGTAACCCTGGTTGTCAACAGAGACTCAGATTGGACAGATAGTCTAGCTGGCGGTCTGGATTTACCCTGCAGAGACTTGAGGACCAGGTAACCATAGTCCTTAGAAATTGCAGGTTAGAGCACCGACACAGAGACAGAGGACGGGGACGGAGGTTAGAACGACAACACAGAGACAGAGGACGGGGACGGAGGTTGGACACAGAGACAGAAGACGGGG
>NW_023265427.1:0-4424 GCF_013103735.1 Etheostoma cragini
GAGTGGGCTCTGTCACATGCTGAGTCAGTCCATAGTTCTCAAAAACACAACACAGTTCTTTGGTCCCCCTGTCCTGGGAGTTGTCAACATGAATGTTAAAATCACCGGCAATGTTTACACAATCAAAGTTAATACAGATTATAGACAGCAGTTCAGTGAAGTCATCAATGAAGGTTGCACAATATTTAGGTGGCCTGTAGATATTTAGAAATATTGCTTGAGGGGAAGACTTTATATAACAGCCACTGTTGTAGTGTATATAATTCTGTAATATAATGGATATAATTCCCGGTCAGGGAATGGTCAGGACCTGACAGATACAGGTGTAACATTTGAAAGAGTAAGTTCCTGGACTTGGTTCTGGTTGATTTAGATTTGTCAAAGTCTTCTTCATTAGTTTAACGCTAGAACCCCAACACTTTCGAAGAGTACCATTTCCTTTAAATCAAACCCCCGACAGCTGATGTATCCTTTTGTCATCATCGATGGGTCATAAACACTTCATCTGCCTCTGTCGCAATAACAATTCTTTTCATTTTTTCAAACAGTAACTAAACCCCTGACCCCTGATTTTTTACCTGAAAAACAATGTATGTGAATGTTGAGTAATGTTTTTTGATTCAGGTCCAAATTTTGACATTTTATTGCAACGCAAAGGTGCTTAACAGATTGCTTTCTACTTAACCTGGAGCGATGCAAAGCAGGGGTGGCCAACTACTGAAGGTACAGCAAGAGACTTGGTATTTAAGTGTAATAACCTGATAACATCGGTTATTTTGTATTTGTTTCTGATTTTAAATATGTGAGTTATTAATAAGATGCACAACTTTTATTGGGTTTATGTCAAAGTGCATTACATTTATTGAGACAAATAAGTATTATCATTCTGTGCAGTTATTTGCAGTTAATAGTATGTTAGAAACGTTTGAAGGTTTGTTTAGTACAGAGAAAAAAGAGTGTGAGAGTTTGATTTCCGGTTGGCCTGGGGGGAATCAAAAGAAGGAGAGGAAAAAAAAAAAACGAACGACACGGGGGGAAGAGAGAAACGTCAAGCAGAGAGTGGGAGTCCAACCATATAGCCTAGCTTGTCAATGTGTATTTTAAATACATGGGACTGTGAACTGATTTCCTGATTAAGCTACGCGTGTTAGTCGGCATTGTTATAGCCGGTCAAGTGTGGTTTTGTTGGACTTAAGCCGTTAGCTAGCTATCTAGAGAAAAAAAATGCTAGCCGCTAGCTTAGCGAGGGAAAAGAACCCGCCAGCGCTTGAGAGTTGACGGCTGCGTTCTTCGTCTGCACACATGGACCGGAGCGGAGGCTGGCTGGAAGAGGTTTCGGGGGTCGACGCGGAGGTGTTGCTACGAAGGGTTTGCTGTGAGTCCAAGTTGGCCTGCTGCTCATCGCTTCTGTGCGGACTGAAACGGGTCTGAGAAGAGGACGCGGTAGGAACTGTTCTCATTCTACACACAACATTGGAGGTAGGCCTATTGTTGGCCTCGCTTTTCTTTTCTTCTCTTCATGAGCTCCAACTTTAAGCGCGCCAACGAAACTTAATGCAAGCTTGCTAAAAGAACAAACTAAACCACAGAGTGCACTCAGGTTGAAATTATTAAAGACCAAACGGTCTGGGTCTTTCTGTTTATTATTTTATTTTTTTACATTGGGGATGTTTCTGTACTAATGTGAACTAAATCTGCATTCAGTTAATACAAAATCGAAAAGAGTTACTGTGTTGTTGTTGTTTCTCAATTTTCTGTAAAATTGAATGGGTTAATATGGAGTATTAGGTTGATCTCATTTGAGGTTATTAAACCAGGTTTGTTTTCCTGGCCTCTCATTAATTGCTGAAGTCATAGCGAGAGTCATATCTTACCCTAGACAGATTTATTATACTGAGATGTCTCTTTCACCATTTTACCAAGCAGGTAGTACACAAGTGTAACATTGTGATAGCTGCATAAAGTGTTATTCATATTACGAGCCTTTGGTGAGAGGGTTACATAAGAATACAAACTGACTAGGTGACAGATGTGTAATCTGTCATGTCCTGCCTTCTGAAGCTCTAGCCAGGAACCATTCCTCGCCTAAAACAATATGAGTCATTCCAGTAAGTGAAAAAGAATCTCACATCTACAAAGATAAATTTGATGGATGTGACTCCCTGATGGTCTAGTGGCTAGGATTCGGTGCTCTCACCGCCGTGGCCCGGGTTCAATTCCCGGTCAGGGAATGGCCCGGACTTCACACACTGGACAAAGAATCTGTAATTTTACATACATTTTCCTGTTAAGTTTACAGATTTTTTAAATACAGAAAACACCATTAAATTATAAAAATAAACTGTGAATTTAAGGGACAACTAGCACGTGTGACACCACCTGTGGGAGTGTAACATGGTTGTGTAGAGACATTTTGACATGTCACAGTAGGAAAAACAAAGGTATAAAAAAATGAATTATGGCTCAACTCAAACTCAATTTACATTTTTACAGTAGACATAGTGCATTACAAAGTCAAGAAACTAGGTGCTGATAGTGAAGGGCAAATTAAGCTTTGGTGAAGCACTGAAGCGCTATGAGGAATTGGTTTGAAAATGGGTTCATAAATAGAAGCTTCAGTAACAGCGACCTCGCCTGGTGAAGGGCCAAGGCTGCATCCAAATGATCACGACAAGATAGTGGACAGGAGGCTTTAGACTAGTGACACTCATGTGTACTAACAATGGGACAGCGTTCTTTACAAAATAAACAAATATTTTAACAAAATAAATTTTATTAAGGAACATTATTTTTTCCAAATTATTGGACTGGAATACTCTGACTGTTGTTTGTTCATATGCACCAAACAAGAGTTTGGAATATTCAGCCTTCTTGGAGACCTTGAATAGAGTCCTGTATGGGTCTCCAGATCTCCATAGTTCTGCTGGGGGACTTCAACGCACACGTGGGCAATGATGGAGATACTTGGAGAGGTGTGATTGGAGGAACGGCCTCCCTGATCTGAACCAGAGTGGTTGTCTGTTGTTGGACTTCAGTGCTAGTCATGGATTGTCCATAACAAACACCATGTTCAAACATAGGGTGCTCATAAGTGGACGTGGTACCAGAGCAGCCTAGGCCAAAGATTGATTTTATAATCGTTTCATCTGATCTGAGGCCCTTCTTCTTCCTGCTTCTGGCGAGAGCAGACGTGTTTTTCCTCCTCTCCCCTCTTATCTTAGCTTGGCTCCTGTCTACCCTGTCTTGTGGAATCTTTTTCTCTTTTCTCTTTGTCCCCTGCCTGCTGTTTTCCTGAAACATTTGAAATGGAATTGATTAACTGGTCACTCAGCGCTATTGACAAGATTTTTTGATCTAAACAGGCTTCTCCCGGGGAGCCACAATGTCCGAGTGGGACGTTCCCTGCAGGCTACGCTCGCGATTCCTGGGGGGATTGGCAGGTGGTCTGCCTGGACGTTCTCACTGTGGAAGACGCTGAAGACATTTGGATAATTGTAATTCTGTTGGCGGGGCTCCTGATCGTCGGCCTTGGAGTCTCGCTGACCTATCGGAAAATTGGTAAGACAGCCGCCAGCAAATTCACCCACTAGCTGTCTGGGGAACTTAAAGAGTGCCTACATGGAGTGATTGAGAGGATGAAGGTTTTACATCTAAGGAGTGACCAGTCCTGTGAACTGTCTCGCAACATCTCAGACCGGACCGTCGAAGCGCAGAAGGGGATTGACACCAACAGGGCCCAGTCGGTGGAGTTGCTTCGTGTGACCACCGGTCTGGCAGAGAAGGTAGATGGACTGCAAAAATCACGAAGTGATATGGATGCTCGCATGACGCTGAGGTCGGTAACAATTGAGTGATGTAGATTGATTCGGATAAATTCTACAGAGTCAACCTAAAGTGGACTGCAACTAATCAACCCCCCCCCCCCTCCCCACTCCCTTCACCCGAGCAGGAAAACAACCAGCAGCTAGCCATTCTATCTCGTCCTGTGCTCTGGTTATCTCTTCGAGGTCACGCCAATGAACTGAGCTTTTAAAAACACAGACAGTTTGACGCTAACATTGCACACACAACTCACTATCTCACACACCCACCATACACTCCCCCCCCCATCCGGCCCCACATCCGTCTGTCTGCCTCGATCTGTGTTTCTCTCACCCTCTCAATGCCACCTCAAAAAATTCCTTCATGTGTCCACATGAACTGTGGGTTGTCTTGTGCATTACATTGTGATGTTTGTATTGTACCATGTTGCTGTCTGCATATATCGTTTTTCAGGGAGTGCGTGTGGCGGCGCTTGTATTAGCAGCGGCCCGGAGGCATGCTCCGAAGGGTATTTCGTTGCCTTGTACTTATACATGTGTAATGACAATAAAGTTATCTATCTATCTATCTATCTATCTATCTATCTATCTATCTATCTATCT
>NW_023265428.1:0-1812 GCF_013103735.1 Etheostoma cragini
ATTAATGAAAAATAAAGTTGGTGTATATATGCATTAATCTAAAAGAAAGTGGATGTGTATATGCATTAATATAAAAGAGAGTTGATGTGTATATGCATTATTCTGACATAAAGTTTATGTGTATATTTATTAATCAAAGAGAAAGTTTATATGTATATGCATTAATCAAAAATAAAGTTGATGTGTGTATGCATTCATTAAAACAGAAAGTTGATATGTATATGCATTAATCTAAAAGATAGTTGATGTGTATTAGCATTATTCTGACATAAATTTTGTGTGTATATATATTAATCTGAAAGAAAGTTGATGTGTAAATGCATTAATCTAAAAGAAAGTTGATGTGTATATGCATTATACTGACATAAAGTTGATGTGTGTATGAATTATTCTGAGATAAAGTTTATGTGTATATGCATTATTCAAAAATGAAGTTGATGTGTATATGCATTAATCTAAAAGAAAGTCTATGTGTATATGCATTATACTGACATAAAGTTGATGTGTATATGCATTATTCAAAAGAAAGTTGATGTGTGCATGCGTTTATAAAAAAATGTTGATGTGTATATGGATTAATCTAAAAGACATTGGATCTGTGTGTATGACATAATGAATGGTGATGATGACATGATGAACAGTGATGATGACATAATGAATGTTGATGATAATATGAAAAGAAAGTTGATGTGTAAATGCATTAATCTAAAAGATAGTTGATGTGTATTAGCATTATTCTGATAAAGTTTATGTGTATGTATATTAATCTGAAAGAAAGTTGATGTGTAAATGCATTAATCTAAAAGGAAGTTGATGTGTATATGCATTAATCTGAAAGAAAGTTGATGTGTATATGCATTAATCTGAAATAAAGTTGATGTGTATCTGCATTAATCTGAAAGAAAGTTGATGTGTATATGCATTAATCTGAAAGAAAGGTGACGTGTACATGCATTAATCAAAGTGAAAGTTCATTTGTACATGCATTAATCTGAAATAAAGTTGATGTGTGTATGAATTATTCTGAGATAAAGTTTATGTGTATATGCATTAATCAAAAATAAAGTTGATGTGTATATGAATTAATCTAAAAGAAAGTTGATGTTTATATGCATTATTCTGACATAAAGTTTATGTGTATATTTATTAATCTGAAAGAAAGTTGATGTGTAAATGCATTAATCTAAAAGGAAGTTGATGTGTATATGCATTCATCTGAAAGAAAGTTGATGTGTATATGCATTAATCTGAAAGAAAGTTGATGTGTGTATGCATTATTCTGAAATAAAGTTGATATGTATATTTATTAATCAAAGAGAAGGTTTATGTGTATATGCATAAATCAAAAATAAAGTTGATGTTTGTATGCATTAATTAAAACAGAAAGTTTATGTGTATATGCATTAATCTGAAATAAAGTTGATGTGTATCTGCATTAATCTGAAAGAAAGGTGACGTGTACATGCATTAATCAAAGAGAAAGTTGATTTGTACATGCATTAATCTGAAATAAAGTTGATGCGTGTATGAATTATTCTGAGATAAAGTTTATGTGTATATGCATTATTCAAAAATAAAGTTGATGTGTCTATGCATTAATCTAAAAGAAAGTTGATGTGTATATGCATTATACTGACATAAAGTTGATGTGTATATGCATTATTCAAAAAGAAAGTTGATGTGTGCATGCATTTATAAAAAAATGTTGATGTGTATATGGATTATTCTAAAAGACATTGGATCTGTGTATATGACATAATGAATGGTGATGATGACATGATGAACAGTGATGATGACATAATGAATGTTAAT
>NW_023265429.1:0-2504 GCF_013103735.1 Etheostoma cragini
AGTGATGGCGTTGCATAGTCTGTCCACCAGAGGACGCTCTACAACGTCCCTGTTAGTGATGGTGTTACATAGTCTGTAGGACTAGAGGACGCAATTTTATTTTATTCTATTTTTTAAATCGGCCATTATAAATGCCGATACCGATATATTGGGAAATGTCTAATATCTAATAGTCTAATATCGGCCGATAATATATCGGTCGGGCTCTGGTTAAAGGCCTGCTGGGTATTTTAGAAAAAGACCGGACACTGATTCAAACTTTATTGAAAACAGGATCTTTACAGAAGCTTTTTTTATTGACGGTCCAGTGGCTTTGACACGCCGTCTTTATTGAAACGAGCTCGGCTGAACAAAGACCGTCTGGACAAAAGGAGTGAATTTAAATGAACTTTATGAAAAGCCTCCGGGGGAACAGTGTTAATTAACAGTCAGGCTTTATTGGAGACACTTTATTTAAACAACAGTTTGTGAACAAAGAAACAAAACGACAGAAGTTCATTCAACTGATTCAAAAAGCTTTATTGATAGCACAGAGCTTCATTGTTTACAGTCTGTAAAGGGTAGCTCAGTCCGTAGGGGGTTGGTTTGGGAACTGGGTGGTTGCAGGTTTAAGGCCACATACGGACCAAGGTATGGGGGTTCCAGGGGCGCCCCCCCCCCCCCCCAACATCTCTCCATTAGTGCATGTACAGGTACTGAGCATGTGTAGTTCAGGCAAGTTTGTACATTGTAGTTTCCCCTTATACATCATTATTATTATTATTATTATTAGAGAGCTTAAGAGCTCTTTTCCAGTGGACCTTATTTCGGAAAAAAATAACGTACGCTACTGAACGGGGAGACCCAAATAATGACTTGAGTTACACGTACGATGTTTGTCAGTTTAACAGATAACTCAGCGAGGTGAAGAGAGTCTCAGTTTGTCTTCGTTTATCACACCTCCCTGAACTACACCTTCAAGACGTCATAGTGGGCGGAGACAGGTAATAGCTTTGTAGTTCTGGCTATAGAAACTATATCCTGTTATACAGTGGGGTTCGAAAGCTTGGGCTAGATGGATAGACCTTAAAGGAGCAGTGCCAGAGGCGTAAACTGAAGGTTTTGCCATGGCCTTCACAATCTCCTGACCTCCACATAATGTAAATCTATGGATAGACCTTAAAGGAGCAGTGCCAGAGGGGTAAACTGAAGGTTTTAGCCATGGCCTTCACAATCTCCTGACCTCCACATAATGTAAATCTATGGATAGACCTTAAAGGAGCAGTGCCAGAGGCGTAAACTGAAGGTTTTGCCATGGCCTTCACAATCTCCTGACCTCAACATAATGTTAAATCTCTGTATAGAACTTAAAGGAGCAGTGCCAGAGGCGTAAACTGAAGGTTGTGCCATGGCCTTCACAATCTCCTGACCTCAACATAATGTTAAATCTCTGTATAGACCTTAAAGGAGCAGTGCCAGAGGCGTAAACTGAAGGTTGTGCCATGGCCTTCACAATCTCCTGACCTCAACATAATGTAAATCTATGGATAGAACTTAAAGGAGCAGTGCCAGAGGTGTAAACTGAAGGTTTTGCCATGGCCTTCACAATCTCCTGACCTCAACATAATGTAAAATCTACGGATAGGACTTAAAGGAGCAGTGCCAGAGGCGTCAACTGAAGGTTTTGCCATGGCCTTCACAATCTCCTGACCTCAACATAATGTAGATATATGGATATACCTTAAAGGAGCAGAAAGACTTTTGGAAGGAAGAATGGGCGAAGATACCTCAAACAAGGGGGGGGGGGGGCAAGGTATTAACTCTGCAGGGTGCCCAAACTTTTGCAGACGCCATTTTTTTGTTTTCTGTTATTTTGAAAGTTTAAATGATGGAAATCAAATAAAAAATTTTGTGACATATTACACAAATGTTTTTCCATCTTTTATTGGCTTCTTTATGCACATTAACACACTTTTATTTTTTTTAAGAAAGTTGTTGGCGCTTTTTAGAATTAGTTTTCACCATTTCAGTCGTATTTTTATTATTTTTTAACGTAATTTTCCTCCTTTTGTCCCTGTCTGCAGCGACGCTAAAAGCAGTGATTATTTAAATGTTTTTTTTAATATATTTTAACTCTTCACTTTAACAGTTTTACGACAAACTGAGACTTTCTTTACTTGCAACAATTATCTTTGTGTAATTATCTATGTGTAATTTATGGCTCAATTCTAACAGGATTTAAACATTATTTGTGTCTCCCTGTTCACTATCGGTTGTATTTTTACCGAAATAATGTCCGATGTGTTCCCCCAGACGGGGACTTCACCTCTCTATTAAACAATAATAATAATAAAACATTCCCATCTACGATATTTACCATAATAATATCATTTATGTACAATTGTCTGGTTGATTAATATTGGCTCATGTCGATGCTGGAGGGTATTTGTGTGTGTGTGTGTGTGTGTGTGTGTGTGTGTCTGTGTGTCTGTGTGTGTGTGTGTGTGTGTGTGTGTGTGTGTGTC
>NW_023265430.1:0-2201 GCF_013103735.1 Etheostoma cragini
GTCCACCACAGACCTGCAACACACACACACACACACACACACACGCACACACACACACACACACACACACACACACACTGTTGGAAGTCTAGTTGGAAGTATTTTTATGAATTATATTTTCTTTCTAAAAGACGTTTGCCGGCAGCGGTAGAAACCCGGATGATTGACAGCTGGGATAGACTCCCGATTGGCCGGGATGGGTGTGTGGGCGGGACTTCAATACCGCCGCAAAATATTGCAACTTTTTGTATTTTTGTTAAAATGTTCCAATTTTTTTCTCGTAATATTCGAAAAATTTTCAACTGTATTTCTTGTAATGCCCTTTTTCTTAAAATATTCAATCTTTAAAAAAAAAATCCAAAATAAAAGCAGCGGAGGAAGGCCGTAGTTCCAGGTGTGTGTTACATGTTGTCTGGCTACCTGTGCAGGTGAGCTGGGACCGGCAGGTGTGTGCGTCCCAGCGGCTTCATCAGCCTCTGTCTCAGACTGGTCTGGTCCTTCAGGACGTCCTGCAGGTGAGCGCACAACACCTGGAGCATCTGGAACCGCCGAGCTGGGGCAGACCACATGGTTCTCTTCATCCCTTTATACCTTATATTTACACTAATGTGTTTGTGTATATGTGTGTGTATATATGTATACACACACACATTTGTGCGTCTGTAAATAACCGCTGAAAAAGACACTAAGAAGGCAACATGCTGCAGATGTCTCATATGAAACTGGCCGGTGGGTTTAAGAGAAAAAACTAATTTATTGAATTAATTAAAACAGTGAAATCAAATTTAAACATGTCTGTCAGCAGCTCGTTGATCTTTACATGGTTAGTGTGTGTGTCTCTGTGTGTGTCTCTATGTGTGTGTCTATGTCTGTGTGTCTATGTGTGTGTGTGTCTCTGTGTGTGTGTCTGTGTGTCTATGTGTGTGTGTGTGTGTGTGTCTGTGTGTCTATGTGTGTGCGTGTGTCTCTATGTGTGTGTCTGTGTGTCTATGTGTGTGTGTGTCTCTATGTGTGTGTCTGTGTGTCTATGTGTGTGTGTGTCTCTATGTGTGTGTCTGTGTGTCTATGTGTGCGTGTGTCTCTATGTGTGTGTCTGTGTCTCTATGTGTGTGTCTGTGTGTCTATGTGTGTGTGTGTGTGTGTGTGTGTGTGTCTCTATGTGTGTGTCTATGTCTGTGTATGTGTGTCTCTGTGTGTGTGTGTGTGCGTGCGTGTCTCTGTGTGTGTGTGAGTGTGTCTCTATGTGTGTGTCTGTGTGTCTATGTCTGTGTGTGTCTCTCTGTGTGTGTGTGTGTGTGTGTCTCTGTGTGTCTCTGTGTGTGTGTGTGTGTGTGTCTCTGTGTGTCTCTGTGTGTGTGTGTGTGTGTAGCAGACTCACTGAGATAGAAAGCGTGCACCACGTCGGCGTTCTTCTTCTCTCTCTGCAGCAGCTCCACCTCCAGCTGCAGCTGCAACAACATCACGGAGTATTAATCTTATTATATATTACAGAAATACATCAAATAATCTGAAGCTTTCACTTTATTTGATATTTGTTCACATTTTAGTCACTTTAATTGAATTTTTTCTCTTTTCCACACAGTTTTTTAAAGTTCTTTCCCCAATTGTTTTTTCTCCAAATGCTATAAAATTGACAAAAAAACACCCAAATCCAACGAGAGTAGTGACCTTATTATTAATTTAACTAATTTAAAGCTCCAGTGTGTAATATTCAGAGTTATGTGTCATTCATAATAACTTCCAACTAATGAAAGTATTCCTCGTAAGCGTAGAATCTTCCAGAACACATGCGAGAGTACCTGGTCCAGCTGTCTCTGCGATCTGATTCGTTGTTCAGCCTCCTGCAGGTGAGCGGAGAAGGCGGGGCTTAGGCTGGAGGAGGCGGAGTCTAGTTCCCCCTGAGAACAGGTAGAGAAGATGGATTCATTAATGAAGTATTTTAGTCTTTGTTCCTAACCGCGTCTCGGTTCGTACCCGCGCCTGGGATCGTACCCGCGTCCGGGATCGCACCCGCGTCTCGGATCGTACCCGCGTCTGGGATCGTACCCGCGTCCGGGATCGTACCCGCGTCTGGGATCGTACCCGCGTCTGGGATCGTACCCGCGTCTGGGATCGTACCCGCGTCTGGGATCGTACCCGCGTCTCGGATCGTACCCGCGTCTGGGTTCGTACCCGCGTCTGATCCCAGGTTCGATCCCAGA
>NW_023265431.1:0-4368 GCF_013103735.1 Etheostoma cragini
CAGACAGACAGACACACACACACACACACAGACAGACAGACACACACACAGACACACACACACACACACACACACACAGACACACACACAGACACAGACACACACACACAGCCTGACTGTCCCTTGTGGTCCAGGTGGTCCGGGGTGTGAGGTACATCGTGGACTGGGAGATCTCCAGGACCGTGTGTCGTAAACGAGACGAGGACATCCTGTCCAACTGTGTCTTCCAGCCCGTCGGACGTCTGCACCAGGTGAGAAAGACCTTCCACCAGGGACCAAGGACCTGTAGGAGACCTGCAGACCTGTAGGAGACCCGCAGACCTGTAGGAGACTCGCAGACCTGTAGTAGACCAGGCAGACCTGTAGGAGACTCGCAGACCTGTAGTAGACCAGGCAGACCTGTAGGAGACGACACAGACCTGTAGGAGATGACGCAGACCTGTAGGAGACCAGGCAGACCTGTACGAGACCCCCAGAGACCTGTAGGAGACCAGGCAGACCTGTAGGAGTCCAGCAGACCTTAAGGAGACGACACAGACCTGTAGGAGACCCGCAGACCTGTAGGAGACCAGGTAGACCTGTAGGAGACCCGCAGACCTGTAGGAGACCCGCAGACCTGTAGGAGACCAGGCAGACCTGTAGGAGACCCGCAGACCTGTAGGAGACTCGCAGACCTGTAGGAGACCAGCAGACCTGTAGGAGACCCGCAAACTTGTAGCAGACCAGGCAGACCTGTAGGAGTCCAGCAGACCTTAAGAAGACGACACAGACCTGTAGGAGATGACGCAGACCTGTTGGAGACTCAGACCTGTTGGAGACTCAGACCTGTGGATGACGAGGCAGACCTGTAGGAGACCCGCAAACTTGTAGCAGACCAGGCAGACCTGTAGGAGTCCAGCAGACCTTAAGGAGACGACACAGACCTGTAGGAGATGACGCAGACCTGTTGGAGACTCAGACCTGTTGGAGACTCAGACCTGTGGATGACGAGGCAGACCTGGAGAGACTCACAGAATCTCAGATCATCCGAGACAGCTATCAGTTATTGTGTCTCTCCTTGTTTTGGGTCTTAGTGTTCATGGTCATGTTGAGACTTGATAATTCTGAATTATCCTTACGAGGCTTTATTGTGAAAGTCTGACTTCCTGTTTGTGTCCCCCAGACGTTTGAGTGTCACACCGAGGTCTGGCTGGTCCCCTGGCTGAACCAGACCAAGACCATCCAGTTCCACTGTGGACCCTGAACCCCCTCCATCCCCCTGAGACACAGACACCTGTAACCGAGACATACACCTGTCCCCTGAGACAGACACCTGTAACCGAGACAGACACCTGTAACAGAGACATACACTTGTAACAGAGACAGACACCTGTCCCCTGAGACAGACACCTGTAACCGAGAAAGACACATGTAACCGAGACAGACACCTGTAACCGAGACATACACCTGTCCCCTGAGACAGACACCTGTAACCGAGACAGACACCTGTAACCGAGACATACACCTGTCCCCTGAGACAGACACCTGTAACCGAGACAGACACCTGTCCCCTGAGACAGACACCTGTAACCGAGACATACACCTGTAACCGAGACAGACACCTGTAACAGAGACATACACCTGTCCCCTGAGACATACACTTGTAACAGAGACATACACCTGTCCCCTGAGACATACACTTGTAACAGAGACAGACACCTGTCCCCTGAGACAGACACCTGTAACAGAGACAGACACCTGTCCCCTGAGACAGACACCTGTCCATCTGCTCGTATTTCAATAAAATCTGACGTTTGAAGTTTGAAGTTTTTCAGCAGATTTATTTCTGTTTTCAAAAAGCCTTTTTTTTTTTTGAAATACACACGCACACGCACACGCACACACACACACACACTATTTGGGCTATAATGCTATATAGCATGCTAACCTCCTAACGAGTTACAATGACACATACGGGGGGGGGAGACATGTCTTCTTGTTTTGAGAAAAAAGACAAAAAACCTCGAAAGATGCGACGAAAACATTAAAAAGAAAACAAGACGTTTTTATTAATTAAACCCAAACTCACCGAAGGCCCCGAAACCTCCAAATAATAAAAAAAACACATAGCAATAAACACATTAAACAAGGTAGTCCCCCCCCCCCCCCCCCCCATGATGACATAAACTCAACGTTAAGAGACAAGAAGAAGAAGAAGAAGAAGAAGGAAACCGAGAAAATGGGAAAAAAACTTTATTTTGTTCTTACATTTGTCGGCTCAGGTCGGCTAGCAGGCGCTAGTAGCTAACAGGCAGCTAGTAGCTAACAGGCAGCTAGTAGCTAGCAGGCAGCTAGTAGCTAACAGGCAGCTAGTAGCTAACAGGCAGCAGGCGCTAGTAGCTGACAGGCAGCTAGTAGCTAACAGGCAGCAGGCGCTAGTAGCTAACAGGCAGCGGGCGGCGAGTAGCTAGCAGGCAGCTGGCGGCAAGTAGCTAACAGGCGGCTAGTAGCTAACAGGCAGCTAGTAGCTAACAGGCAGCTGGCAGCTAGTAGGTAGCAGGCAGCTAGTAGCGCTAAGAGGTCAGTAGCGCTAACAGGCAGCTAGTTGCGCTAACAGCAGCGCCCAACAACACGGTTAGCGGTAGCAACACACGCCCCAAAACATCAACGGGCAGCGCTAAGAAGAAGTTAGCATCAGCGCTAACCGGTAGTGAGCGGGGGGGTGTCTCCCGTCGGCGTGAGAACCTGAGAACCAAAACCATACGCTCACATTTCATACACAAACGTTGTTTCCATGGCAACAGAAACAGCCGTAAGCCCTCGGAGGCCATTTTTAGAGTTCTTCTTAAATTAAAAAAAAACTGAAAACGTTCTGTTTAGTGACGATTGGTTTCTCACGTGTGTGTGTGTGTATGTGTCTTGTTTTTGTGTGTGTGTCTGTGTCTCTGTGTGTGTCTGTTTGTGTGTGTGTGTCTGTCTGTGTGTGTGTGTATGTGTCTTGTTTTTGTGTGTGTGTGTGTGTGTATGTGTGTGTCTGTGTGTGTGTGTGTCTGTGTATGCGTGTGTCTGTGTATGTGTGTGTGTGAGTGTCTGTGTGTGTGTGTGTCTGTGTATGCGTGTGTCTGTGTATGTGTGTGTGTGTGAGTGTCTGTGTGTGTGTCTGTGTGTGTCTGTGTGTGTGTGTGTCTGTGTGTGTGTGTGTGTCTGTGTGTGTGTCTGTGTATGTGTGTGTCTGTGTGTGTGTCTGTGTATGTGTGTGTGTGAGTGTGTGTGTCTGTGTGTGTGTGTGTGTGTGTGTGTGTCTGTGTGTGTGTGTGTGTCTGTGTGTGTCTGTGTGTGTGTGTCTGTGTGTGTGTGTGAGATAAAAGAATAAAACTATAACCCTGAAGCAGAGATGTGTGGTCAGATTCAGCCGTGAAGAAGTTTTAGTTCAGTTATTTATGAATGAAATCAAAACAACAACAACGTTAGGGAAGAGAAGACAGGAAGCAGAGTCTGTCTACTGGGATCTGATTGGACGCTGCTCTTGCGTCTGATTGGACGCTGGAGCAGCTGATTCGTCCGTCTTCAGGCGCTCTGCAGGTCGAGCTTGGCGACGTACGGCGAGCGGAAGGAGCCCAGGTACAAACTCCCAGCATGCTCGTGGGCCTCGCTGACGTAGGCCGCCACCAGGCCCCCCGGGTCGTGGAAGCTCCGGCTGCAGACGCCTCCGTCATGGAGCTCCGCCACCAGGCTGTACCGGGGGACGAACTTCATCAGGACGTCCTGGCTGAACAGCTGGGTGGAGACAGAGAGGGAGGGAGGAGGGAGGGAGGAGGGAGGACATGGAAGGAAGGAGGAGGGAAGAAAAGAAGTTGATGACATCATCCGTTAACCTGGGTTTCGTACAGGCTCCGCCCCCCAAAGGGCTACGCTTCTGAGTTTATGTGGGGTGAGCAGAGGGTGAGGAGAGAGGGAGGAGACTGGCCTCCTCCCTCTCTCCTCAGCCCACATAAACTACCTGGAGCTGTCCACGGGGGTGACGGTGTTGGAACCCTAACCCCCCAGCGGCGCCGGGGAGACATGTTGTCCTGCAGACAGGCAGCGTTCATAATCCCTCGTCCACACCCGGGATTCTCCCTGGTTCTTTTCGGTCCAGGATGGTTTGTCCCCTCGAGGGTTTTTCCCTCAAAACAGCGTCTGTCTCACTGGCTGTGCCGGGACATCCGAGGGCGTGCTACGAGGGCTGTCGGCGCCTGCGGCTCTAATTAAAGCCGACTACATCTCGTGGGCCCTGTGCCGCAGGTAGCACCGACTACATCTCGTGGGCCCAGTGCCGCAGGTAGCACCGACTACATCTCGTGGGCCCTGTGCCGCAGGTGGCACCGACTACATCTTGTGGGCCCTGTG
>NW_023265432.1:0-1409 GCF_013103735.1 Etheostoma cragini
TTCCTTCTCTCCTTCTTTCCTTCTCTCCTTCTCTCCTTCCCTCCTTCCCTCCTTCTCTCCTTCTCTCCTTATCTCCTTCTTTCCTTCCCTCCTTCTCTCCTTCTCTTTAGTTCTTCTTCTCATTCTCTTAAAATCCAGATTTTAAGAGAATGTGTCTCTTCAGGCAGCAGGTGGCGCTGCACAACTGATAATACACACTGTACACATATACATATACACACTGTACACACATACATATACACACTGTACACATATACATATACACACTGTACACATATACATATACCCACTGTACACATATACATATACACACTGTACACACATACATGTATACACTGTACACCCATACATATACACACTGTACACCCATACATATACACACTGTACACACATACATGTATACACTGTACACCCATACATATACACACTGTACACCCATACATATACACACTGTACACATATACATGTACACACTGTACACACATACATGTATACACTGTACACCCATACATATACACACTGTACACCCATACATATACACACTGTACACATATACATATACACACTGTACACATACATATACCCACTGTACACATATACATATACACACTGTACACACATACATATACACACTGTACACACATACATATACACACTGTACACACATACATATACACACTGTACACACATACATATACACACTGTACACACATACATTTACACACTGTACACACATACATTTACACACTGTAATCACATATATATTTATATATTATATATATATATATTATTATTATATATATATTATATCATATTCTGTGTTTCGAATGTCCCGACTATAAGTCTCCTCCCCGTCTCTGAGAAGACGTTTGTCTCTTCAGTGTCAACAATCAAACCCTCCCAGAGGTCAGAGGTCAGAGGTCAGAGGTCGGTGGTCGGGGGTCAGGGGCCGGGGTCAGGGCCGGGGTCAGGGCCGGGGTCAGGGCGGACTGTGGGAATCCTGATTCTGGGGGATTCTGGGTAGTTTCTTGTGTAAACGTCAGTTTTTTACCTCAGCAGCGTCCCCTGACCCCGTAGGAGTAGAACTAGTCCTTCTGCTGCGTCCCCCCAGGGACCTGGACCACGTGATCGCACCATCAGCCAGAGTCTGCATATTATCATAAAATAACATAAATCTGCATATTATCATAAAATAAGATTATCCTAAAATAATATAAATCTGCATATTTTGACGAATGCGACGCACTTTCGCTGCATAACTTGCTGATAATAACCGAACAACACGCGGCTCGTATGATGTCATAATCCTGCATTTACATATCAAAACAATCACAAATATCTTAACTGGTGTGTGTGTGTGTCTGTCCGTCTCTGTGTGTGTCTGTGTGTGTGTGTGTGTGTGTGTCTGT
>NW_023265433.1:0-1177 GCF_013103735.1 Etheostoma cragini
GGACTCACACCTGGACTCACACACACATCTGGACTCACACACACACACACACACACACACACACACACAGGCAAACACTCACACACACACAGAGACACACACACACACACACACACACAGGCGTAAACACACACAGACTCTAACACACACACACCTTATTTTGCCGCTTTTTAAACATGTCATCGACACCTTTTGATGTTTCCGGTTGTTTTCCTCCCCAGAAGCCCGTTGGAGCTCTAACTCCACCTTACTGCTGCTAGTTTTACATTTACGTGGGAATTCATGTGAGATCATATCGAAATATTGAGACACGCACACATGGACCTGACACATGTCACAACAGCAGCAGGGCACCTTTAAATAAGCAACACTACAAAGAGACACACATGAACGTGCAGTTATGTAATATATTAATAAATGTATTGAGATCTCCACCTTTGATCCAAATCAAACATCAGTTTCTGCATTCTGGTGATTTTTCTAATGTCTTTATTTATGTAAAGGAAGTTGTAATAAGTTCTTTGATCATTGTTTTACTGTTTTTATTCTGTTATATATGTCCTGTAAATGTGATTTATTGTATTTATTATATTTATTGCATTCATTGTATGCTCCCAGCGCTTGTAATTTTGCTGTATTGTAAAGTACAACGACAACAAAGACTTTCAGTTATATGTAATCAATATATGTATGCTTCTTTTAATATTTTAATATTCCTCTAATGAACACAACAAGTGTCTGATGTCCTTATTTTCATGTTGATCATGTTGTTATCTTTTGAAAATGTATTAAAAACAATCATTAAGTTGCACCAAATCGGTCATATTTTATACTTCCTGGGGACAGATGTCACAACAAAACGGTGGAATAAATAAAAGTACGCAGGTGGAAATAAAACTATATTAAAATCATTTAAAACTCCGCACTGCCTCTCTCTCCCTCCCCGGTCTCCCGCTCCCCTCTCACCCCGGAGCTCTCACCCCGGAGCTCTCACCCCGGAGCTCTCACCCCGGAGCTCTCACCCCGGTCTCCTGCTCCCTCCGTCCCCGCCCTGCCTCTCTCTCACCCCGGTCTCCTGCTCCTCTCTCCGCGGTCTCCTGCTCCTCTCACCCCGGTCTCCTGCTCTCCTTTCCCCGGTCTCCTGCTCTCCTTTCCCCGGTCTCCTGCTCCTCTCTCC
>NW_023265434.1:0-944 GCF_013103735.1 Etheostoma cragini
GCTCCCAGTTATAGGTCCCAGTTATATCTCCCAGTTATGTCTCCCAGTTATAGCTCCCAGTTATACCTCCCAGTTATATCTCCCAGTTATACCTCCCAGTTATACCTCCCAGTTATATCTCCCGGTTATACCTCCCAGTTATATCTCCCAGTTATACCTCCCAGTTATACCTCCCAGTTATACCTCCCAGTTATAGGTCCCAGTTATACCTCCCAGTTATAGCTCCCAGTTACGTCTCCCAGTTACGTCTCCCAGTTACGTCTCCCAGTTACAGCTCCCAGTTATGTCTGCCAGTTATATTTCTTAGTTTCCAAAAACATGGATTTTCATTTAAATTTTTGACTCAGGAAAACCAAAAGTTGCAGGTCGACGGGAAAACAACACGAGGGTTAAAGTTATAATTATAAGCGACAAATGTCCAAAAGAGACAAAAATGTATTTTAAAATGACAATTTTGGAAAAATAAATGTGAAAAAAAGTGACAAAAACTATAAAAAAAAAGTGACAAAAACGTTAAAAAAAGTGACAAAAATGTAAAAAAAAAAAGTGACAAAATTTATTAAAAATGACAATTTTGGGGAAAAAAATATGAAAAATAAGTGACAAAAATGACATAAAAGTGACAAAAATGTATTAAAAATGACAATTTAAAAAAAGAAATGTAAAAATAAAGTGACAAAAATGTAATAAAAGTGACAAAAATGTCAAAAAAAAAAGTGAACAAAACTTATTAAAAATGACAATTTTGGGGGAAAAAATTATGATAAAAGCGACAAAAATTTAAAAACAAACAGCTGAGACGAGACAAACGAGGGTGTAAATCGGCGTCGCTGTACCTTTAAATATTCCAGGTGGAGAGAGATATAGCTTCTCGTTGATCACTTTCTAAATTAAAGTGAAATCCCGAGTGGACGCTCCACGCTGTCTTTCATCCTACGTCCCCC
>NW_023265434.1:954-2012 GCF_013103735.1 Etheostoma cragini
CCGTCCTCTGAAGTGTCCCCCCCCCCTAAACGGGGGAGATTAACCCCCCCCTCTCCCGAGGACGCGTCTTCTGGATCATTACCGGGATTAATCCAGATTACGGCAGCCTCCTCCTTTCTCCTCCTCCATCTTTCTGCTTCTACCGAACATCAAACTACGTCCTACGAAGACGTCCTCAAATGTCTCCTTCTGTCCCCAATGTTTTGTCCCCAGATATTCAGATAAAGACATTCAGTTTTATGTCCCAGAGGAGAGAGGAAACTAGACGATGTTCACATTTAAGAAGCTGGATTTACATCCTTTTTTATCCTTTTTTCATAAAAGCTGATTAATGATCCTTTAGTTGTTGTTGTTGTTGATTCCTTTAAAGGGCCAGTACCATGAATAAAGCTATCACTAGTTCACTGTAATCTCCAGACGGACTACTTCACTCGAAAAGGAGACAAAGGCAACGAAAAAGGCGACAAAGAGGCAACAAAAAGGTGACAAAATGGAGACGAAAAGATGGAAAAAAGACAACAAAAAAGAGATGAAAAGGTGACAATATGAAGATGAAATGGAGACGAAAAGAAGATGAAAAGACAACGAAAAGAAGACAAAATGGAGACAAAAAGACGACGATAAGGCAACAAAATGGAGACGAAAAGAAGACAAAATGGAGACGAAAAGACGACAAAATAGAGACGAAAAGACGACAAAAAAGAGATGAAAAGACAAAAAAATGGCGACAAAAAAGAGACAAAATGAAGATGAAAAGACGACAAAAAAAATGAAAAGGTGACAAAAGCAGATGAAATGGAGACGAAAAGCTTAAACTAGAAATGTCTCACTCTGGAGATAAAACTAGAGATAAAACTAGAGAGATGTCTCACTCTGGAGATAAAACTAGAGAGATGTCTCACTCTGGAGATAAAACTAGAGAGATGTCTCACTCTGGAGATAAAACTAGAGAGATGTCTCACTCTGGAGGTAAGACTAGTGAGATGTCTCACTCTGGAGATAAAACTAGTGAGATGTCTCACTCTGGAGGTAAAACTAGTGAGATGTCTCACTCTGGA
>NW_023265435.1:0-1433 GCF_013103735.1 Etheostoma cragini
CCAAAGGAGAAAGGAGGGAAAGGAGTGCTGGACCTGTTATTGTTTTTAGGGAGCAGATTTACAGCTATACACATAACATCCGCCACGGCCCCATCCAGAAATCCTAATACTGCAGCTATGGCACGGTTCTGGATGGGATCATAACTCAGAAGATTGAAGATCTTACCCTCTGATCTTATAGTACCTGTTAGGGATGAGCGATTACAGCATTATCTGTATCTGTATCTGTGTCTGTACTCGGACTGGGCGGGGCCTAACCCGGGAGTGGACAGGATTTAATCCGGAAGTGGGTCGTCTTGAAACGGCCGGGGCTTTAACTGGTATGTTATTTTAAGCATGAAAATGATATGGGTTGTCAGAGGCGGGGGAGATTGTGTTCTACGGATCAAATAGATTTAATAAATTTGAAAATTAAATAAAAAATCTCTGACAGTCAGAGACGCGACGAATGAAAAAGGAGAGCCATGTCTTGCTCATTGTTCCTCTTATTTTTTCCCAGTTTTGTTCCTCTTATTTTTTCCAAGTTTTTTCTGTTCTGAAGCAGGACATGACAAATTGCCAACATGCTCTGATAAAATTTTGCTTGCTCCTAATCTGGGTTAATTTAACATTAAAGTGGATTTTAAATTACAGACTGGATAGTTACAGCTCTTGCTTTCAGGGCTCGTCCAGGAGTTGAACCCGGGACCTCACCCGCACCCGAAGCGAGAATCATACCCCTAGACCAACGAGCCACTTAAATGCATCAACATAGACATTTTGTATCAAGTAAATGTGATCAGTCAGTGACTCGAAAGGCAATTGTTAAGTAGTTTGTTTGGCATGTGGCGTTTTTATGGCTCCACTACCAGATTGAGCTTTCTGACTGTAGTGGACAAAAGACTTCTTTTGAATCAAAATATTTTACCAACATTGAAACTTGAATTTTGTAAAAAGGAAATGCAGCTTGGATTTGTCACTGACTTAAAAGGCTATGGTCAAGTAGATTGCTGCGGGGTCTTTTCATGGCTCCACGGGCCGATTCACCTTTCCGATATCATTTTACAACAGGAAACAATTTATACAAAATATTTTTATCAAAACACAGACTTGATTTTGTCAGTAAAAAGTGATAGTAAAATCGGGGAAAGGAGGAATTTTCGAGCCCCACCTGCACCCATCACCCCAACACAAAATGCTTCCCCCTGTTTAGTTGCCCCAGATAACCTGAGAGGTCCCCCCCCAGACCTCTCAGGTCATCTGGGGCTCATAGTGTAGTAGCAGATCAGAAATGTATTTTGGCCCTTAACCGTTTAAGAATTTATAAACTAGCAAATGTATTTTTAAATCAATTCTTTGAGGCACAGGAACCCAGGGTAAAGACTTCAGAACTGGAGTGATGTGATCCAGTCTCTTGGTCTTAGTGAGGACCAGAGCAGCAGCGTTTTGAATCA
>NW_023265436.1:0-1649 GCF_013103735.1 Etheostoma cragini
ACACACACACACACACACACACACACACACACACACACACACACACATGCTTTCCCCCAGTGATGATGTCATAGCTGCGGAGGGAGATCCAGACGTCCGGTGGTGTGTAACTCGTTTCCTCTCAGTCACAACGCATCACACCGGCGTGATGTCACGGGACAGACGATGATGTCATAGTGTCAACAGATCGCCCTGGAAACAACCCTAAATCGTCCTGAAATCACCTCCGTGACATACGACTGGACGTCTTTGAGCTGGGGACATAAGGAGACATTTGAGGACCCTTGTCTCAGGATTTTTGGGAAAACACTGACCGACGTTTTGGAGTAGAGGATCATTATTGAGCATGCTCAGTAGGAGCGTTCCCACTGAGCATGCTCAGTAGGAGCGTTCCCACTGAGCATGCTCAGTAGGAGCGTTCCCACTGAGCATGCTCAGTAGGAGCGCGGCTTCGTGGACTTCCTGCGTGACGCCTCCGAGGCGACGGGAAGAAAAAGTTACAAAAATATCGAAAAAGACGACGAAAACATTGGGAAAAATTTAGAATTTTGCAGTTTTGATCAAAAAACTTTGGAAAAAAACAAAAAGTGTAGAAAGTTACAAAAAAAGTGTCAAAAAAAGTTACAAAAACATCGGAAAAAACTTAAAAAATACAAAAGACGACCGTATTATTGAAAAAAAAGTTAGTTTTTCAATCTTGAGACATATCCCCAAATTTTTTTTTATCAAAAACTTTTAAAAAATACTTCAAAAAGTGAAGAAAGAAATCGACAAAAACATCGGAAAAAATGTTGAAAAAGATGAACATAAAATTTTAAATTTAATTTTTTTGAAAAACCTTCAACAAAGACGGAAAAAAACAAAAAGCGTAGAAAGAAATCTACAAAAACATCGGGAAAATTTTCAAAAGTGCCGAAAAAGACGACAAAACATTAAAAAATAGTTTAAATGTTTCCATTTTGACCCAGAACCCGGTTGCTAGGTAACAAGTTTTAAGTTGACCCCCGCCAACGAAAACCATGTTAGCAGCTAGCATAGCAAAGCTACTATGCTATTAGCATCAATCCTACATTTCCCATGAACACTTGCGTTGTTACGTGTTGTTCGACCCTCACGCTATAACTCCGGAGCAGACGTCGTTATAAGACAGGGAGACAGGGAGACAGGGAGACAGGGAGACAGACAGGAAGACAGACAGGGAGACAGACAGGAAGACAGACAGGGAGACAGACAGGAAGACAGACAGGAAGACAGGGAGACAGACAGGAAGACAGACAGGGAGACAGACAGGGAGACAGACAGGGAGACAGGGAGACAGACAGGAAGACAGACAGGGAGACAGACAGGGAGACAGACAGGAAGACAGACAGGGAGACAGACAGGAAGACAGACAGGGAGACAGACAGGGAGACAGACAGGGAGACAGGAAGACAGACAGGGAGACAGGGAGACAGACAGGAAGACAGACAGGGAGACAGGAAGACAGACAGGAAGACAGACAGGGAGACAGGAAGACAGACAGGAAGACAGACAGGGAGACAGACAGGAAGACAGACAGGGAGACAGACAGGGAGACAGGGAGACAGACAGGGAGACAGACAGGAAGACAGACAGGGAGACAGGGAGACAGGAAGACAGACAGGGAGACA
>NW_023265436.1:2071-2380 GCF_013103735.1 Etheostoma cragini
GACAGACAGGAAGACAGACAGGAAGACAGACAGGGAGACAGGGAGACAGACAGGGAGACAGACAGGAAGACAGGAAGACAGACAGGAAGACAGACAGGGAGACAGGGAGACAGACAGGGAGACAGACAGGAAGACAGGGAGGCAGACAGGGAGACAGACAGGGAGACAGGAAGACAGACAGGAAGACAGACAGGAAGACAGACAGGGAGACAGACAGGAAGACAGACAGGAAGACAGGGAGACAGACAGGGAGACAGGGAGACAGACAGGAAGACAGACAGGGAGACAGACAGGAAGACAGACAGGAAG
>NW_023265437.1:0-1319 GCF_013103735.1 Etheostoma cragini
AGACTACAAAATAGGACTTGAAATGCAGCAGCATACAGCCCCTTTTTAAGTCAAACATTTCAGCTTAAACATTTCCACTCCCATATTAAAAAGTACAACTAAAATCCTTCATAAAACAAAAACATCTAATTTTATTTACATTATTGATAGCATTTTCAGATATTTACTTTCAAACCCAACTGGGTCAACATAAAGCTATGAATGTTGCCATTTTGCTTTGACAGGACTGTAAGAGCTATGAAAGGCTAAAATAAATGGTGGTAAACCTTACAGTGAACTACCATGTACAATTATAAGACTTCCTCACTTTCTTGATTCAATTTTATATTATATGACTTTCTAAAGCTGTGTGCACTGGATTTACATAGAGTTGGTTACGTCCACAATTAAGTTGGTATACAAAATCAATGAAAATCAATGGGAAAAAGACAGGAATGTGATACAAACAAAACCCAAGCAGAAAATGTTAACATATCTTGTTAAATAGTTTGTACCATTCATAGCACACTGTACAATATATGAAACATTTAGGGCCGTCCTAATAAATCAAATTATATGCCAGTTTACAGCATGCAAGCCCAAAGTAAGTTTTTTTTTTTACTCTTCTGACTTTATACTACAAAACCTCTGAATGACATTAAGTAACCACTAAGCTTTTTAAGGTAGCTAAATTAGAAAGCAAAATTAACGGCAAACAAAATCCTCAGTATATCTATCCAAGGTCTGTAACACATAAAAACCTAATGGTTGAGTATAATGACGTGTGGGGAGTTTGAAAAGGGTGATTCCTGAAGGCACTTGCTTCTCATTGACCACTGCCTGAAGAGCCACTTCCTCCTGGTACGTCTCCAACATCCTGAAAAGGGAATACATATTCAGTGTGTGTTAATATATTGTACAAAATATCATATTGATTTCAGAGAAGAGTGGGCAGACAGGTTCAAGATGGTAGAAAGGCGACATTAATTTAAATAACCACTCATTACAACCAAGGCTGCTCGATTATGGCAAAAAATCATAATCATAATTATTTTGGTCAAAATTGAGATCACAATTATTTAAGACGATTACTTATCGACTTTGGAAACATTATCCATTTATTTATCCTTTTTTTTAAAACTTGTATTTTTAACAGTGGATTTCCTTGGATATCATTCAAATGAAAAAGAAAGAATAGTGCAACCTGAGTGTGGCACAATAATCGTTTTACCTCAACTATTTTGTTTTCATAATTGTCGGGAGCCATCATTGAAATGGAATGTAACCGTAATCAAGGTATGCAGAATATCATCTCTGAACGCACAACCTTAAAAAGAGAT
>NW_023265438.1:0-2141 GCF_013103735.1 Etheostoma cragini
ACACATCTACACACCTGCTCATCAGATACACACTCACACATCTACACACCTGCTCATCAGATACACACTCACACACATTCACACTCCGATGCGCAGCACCCGGGGCAACTCGGGGTTCAGTGTCTTGTCCAAGGACACTTCGACAATGACCGCAGGGGCGGGGATCGAACCCCCAACCTTCCAATTTGTAGGCAACCACTCTACCACTGAGCCACAGCCGCCCGGAACAGTATAACAGTATATATCCTGGGTTACATACCGTACTTTAAGCAGTACTTATATTTTAACTTTGTGTTTCTTGTGTTTTCAGCTGAACGTCCGTCCAACACTACAAGGATCATACATCTATAACCAATGAACATATATATTCCCTTCATATATTTACCCATACACACCGTATTCACCCCCAACCTGCAGATTATGGACCATGTCCAGGGAGCCGGGTCAATGGCGGCTCTGGTTCTCTGGATCTCTCTTTTATCACCCTAAAACTCCAGACTCCATCAGACCTGTTGCTGCGTCACACACACCTTCAGTGCTGATATCTTCAGATTACCCAGAGTGCGAATGTATGGGAACATCATCTCAGTGAAGGTGTGTGTGAAGGTGTGAATGTGTGTGTTAGTATCAGGATCAGAGAACCACAGCTCTCCTCTGTTCCAGTCCAGAATCACTCTGATCCTCCGGGGCTGGTTCTTCAACGGGAGATCAGTGGGTGGAGCTGATGGAGACCTTGCTGAGTATTTACCTTCATCAAATCGTATTGTCCATAATCCAGACCGTATGACCCCCTTCCTCTGGACAGACTCTGGTAACACACCCAATTCCCAGACTGGACTGTCTCCAACCTCGACATCCCAGCTGTGAGTCCCTGAGTTAAAGTTCTCAGAGCCCAGGACAGAGAGGTAACTATCAACCCTCTCTGGATTACCAGGAAGCTGCTGTCTCTGTCCTCGTCTCACGCTGGTCAGATCTTCAGACAGGATGAGTTCTGGATGAGCGGTGTTTGGGTCCAAAACCAGAGGAGCATAGGAGACAAGGTCCTTCATCTTGGTCCAGATGTTGAAGCCCAGGTTGCCCAGGTGTTGGGCCTCGTCTATCAGAGCTCCTGGGAGCAGCTGTAGATCCTCCAGCAGGAGGAGCTGCTGGACTCTCCCCATTGCAGCCTGGTAGTGGATCAGAACCGAGACGTCTTCAGCTCTCAGGTTCTCCTCAGTGGCTCGGACTGAGGCTGAAAGAGCTGCTATCTTTCTGCTCAGAGCCTCCATTTCCTCCTTCATCCTCTGGCTCTTCTGCTCCTCTTCCTCCCTCAGTGCAGCCAACCGGGCCACCTCTTCATCTTCTAGAAACTGGTGAAGCTTCTTAAACTGGTCAATAATCTGGGTCTCTGTGCGTCGGGCCTGGACCTTCAGGTGTTTTGCTGTTTGATCAAACTCCACTTTAACTCGTTCCAACCCTTCTAACTTCTCCTTTAAGGGCTCCAGAGTCTCCTGGACCTCCTTCCTGAGTTGTCGTGCAGCTTCATCAACGGGTCTGAACCTGTGGTTGAAGTGTGTCTCTGAGTCTCTGCAGACCAGACACACCGGCTGCTGATGGTCCAGACAGAAGAGCTTGAGTTTCTCCGAGTGCAGACTGCAGAGAGCCTCTAAAGGTCTCTGGTCTCTCTGCTGTGAAAAGGTCTCGCACAGGTTCTTCAACACCAGGTTACAAGGTGGATGGGACTTTGAAGATCTTCTCTTACAAACTGGACACTCCCGAGTTGGTCTCTCTGTCCACCAGGTCTGCAGACAGTCTCTACAGAAGCTGTGGCTACATGACAGGACAACAGGATTTCTGAAGACTTCACAACAGACCGGACAGCAGAACTCTTCTTCTGACATGGAAGCCATTTTGTCTCTGAGAGCCGCTAAAAACAGCGGAAACAGATGTTAAAACAGGAAGTCAGTTTTACGAGAGGCCGCCCAGTGATTAATTCCTACTTCTGTTTTGCACACATTATAATCTGGCATAACACACATAATAATCCTTTACATGTATGTATAACATAGTATAGTAGTGTGTGTGAGAGAGTATAGTAGTGTATAAGAGAGAGTATAGTAGTGTGTGTGAGAGAGTATAGTAGTGTGTGTGAGAGAGTATAG
>NW_023265439.1:0-3805 GCF_013103735.1 Etheostoma cragini
AGTATAGTATGTCGAAAAAGTTATAAAAAGTCATAAAAAGACATAGTATAGTATGTCGAAAAAGTATAAAAAGACATAGTATAGTATGTCGAAAAAGTTATAAAAAGACGTAGTATAGTATGTCGAAAAAGTATAAAAAGACATAGTATAGTATGTCGAAATAGTATAAAAAGTCATAAAAAGACATAGTATAGTATGTCAAAAAAGTTATAAAAAGTCAAAGTATAGTATGTTGAAAAAGTTATAAAAAGTCATAGTATAGTATGTTGAAAAGTATAAAAAGTAATTTTATAGTATTTCGATAAGTATAAAAAGTCCTAGTAGAGTATGTCAAAAAGTTACAAAAGACATAGTATAGTATGTCGAAATAGTGTAAAAAGTCATAGTACAGTATGTCAAAAAAGTATAAAAAGTAATATTTTAGTATATCAAAAAATTATAAAAAGACATAGTATAGTATGTTGAAATAGTGTAAAAAGTCATAGTATAGTATGTTGGAAAAGTATAAAAAGACATAGTATAGAAAGTATAAAAAGTCATATTTTAGTATGTCGAAAAAGTATAAAAAGACATAGTACAGTATGTCGAAAAAGTTATAAAAAGAAGTAGTATAGTATGTTGAAAAGTATAAAAAGTAATTTTATAGTATTTCGATAAGTATAAAAAGTCCTAGTAGAGTACGTCAAAAAATTACAAAAAGACATAGTATAGTATGTCGAAATAGTGTAAAAAGTCATAGTACAGTATGTCAAAAAAGTATAAAAAGTAATATTTTAGTATGTCAAAAAATTATAAAAAGACATAGTATAGTATGTCGAAATAGTGTAAAAAGTCATAGTATAGTATGTTGGAAAAGTATAAAAAGACATAGTATAGAAAGTATAAAAAGTCATATTTTAGTATGTCGAAAAAGTATAAAAAGACATAGTATAGTATGTCGAAAAAGTTATAAAAAGTCATAAAATGACATAGTATAGTATGTTGAAAACATATAAAAAGACATAGTATAGTATGTCGAAAAAGTTATAAAAAGTCATAAAAAGACATAGTATAGTATGTCGAAAAAGTATAAAAAGACATAATATAGTATGTCGAAAAAGTATAAAAAGACATAGTATAGTATGTCGAAATAGTGTAAAAAGTCATAGTATAGTATGTCAAAAAAGTATAAAAAGACATAGTATAGTATGTCGAAAAAGTATAAGAAGTCATAGTATAGTATGTCGAAAAAGTATAAAAAGTCATAGTATAGTATGTCGAAAAAGTATAAAAAGACATAGTATACTATGTCGAAAAAGTTTTAAAAAGTCATAAAAAGACATAGTATAGTATGTTGAAAAAGTATAAAAAGACATAGTATAAAAGTAAAAATTCATATTTTAGTATGTCGAAAAAGTATAAAAAGACATAGTATAGTATGTCGAAAAAGTATAAAAAGACATAGTATAGTATGTCGAAATAGTATAAAAAGTCATAAAAAGACATAGTATAGTACGTCAAAAAAGTTATAAAAAGTCATAGTATAGTATGTTGAAAAGTATAAAAAGTAATTTTATAGTATTTCGATAAAGTATAAAAAGACATAGTGTGGTATGTCGAAAAAGTTATAAAAAGTCATAAAAAGACATAGTATAGTATGTTGAAAAAGTATAAAAAGACATAGTATAGAAAGTATAAAAAGTCATATTTTAGTATGTCAAAAAAGTATAAAAATTCATAGTATAGTATGTCGAAAAAGTATAAAAAGACATAGTATACTATGTCGAAAACGTTATAAAAAGACATAGTATAGTATGTCGAAATAGTGTAAAAAGTCATAGTACAGTATGTCGAAAAAGTATAAAAAGACATTGTATAGTATGTCGAAATAGTGTAAAAAGTCATAGTATAGAAAGTATAAAAAGTCATATTTTAGTAGGTCGAAAAAGTATAAAAAGACATAGTATAGTATGTCGAAAAAGTTATAAAAAGAAGTAGTATAGTATGTCGAAAAAGTATAAAAAAACAGTATAGTATGTCGAAATAGTATAAAAAGTCATAAAAAGACATAGTATAGTACGTTGAAAATGTTATAAAAAGTCATAGTATAGTATGTTTAAAAGTATAAAAAGTAATTTTATAGTATTTCGATAAAGTATAAAAAGTCCTAGTAGAGTATGTCAAAAAAGTATAAAAATTCATAGTATAGTATGTCGAAAAAGTATAAAAAAACATAGTATACTATGTCGAAAACGTTATAAAAAGACATAGTATAGTATGTCGAAAAAGTATAAAAAGACATAGTATAGTATGTCGAAATAGTGTAAAAAGTCATAGTACAGTATGTCAAAAAAGTATAAAAAGACATTGTATAGTATGTCAAAAAAGTTATAAAAAGTCATAGTATAGTATTTCGAAATAGTATAAAAAGTCATAAAAAGACATAGTATTGTATGTCGAAAAAGTATAAAAAGACATAGTATAGTATGTCAAAAAAGTTATAAAAAGTCATAGTATAGTATGTTGAAAAAGTATAAAAATTCATAGTATAGTATGTCAAAAAAGTATAAAAATTCATAGTATAGTATGTTGAAAAAGTATAAAAAGTCATATATATTATAAGTCTATTCTACGGGAATCAGGACATGAACATTAAACCAGGAAATTTGTTCATTTATTTAGTCATTTATTTATTTTAGAATCAGGACAAACAACCACAGAGCTTAGAAAAGGGATAACGGGCCGATGGGTGCTGTGGAAATCAACAATAGAATATAACAAAGAGAGATGCTCAAAAGGAAGACTGTTACTACAAGTATAAGAAACTAAAAGGCTGCACCAATCAGCTTCCTCCTCCAGGACCCGGGGGGCGGGACTTCCTCTGTCCATCCAATCCAGAGCACGGGACGGCACAGTCCGCTTTGCATCTCACACGAAGCACGCTCCGATAAACGGGCGGCAACGGCCGCCTGACAACAGGAAGTCAGAAAGTTATGAAACGTTATAGGAAGGCGAGAAAATACATACTAATGTCATAGTATAGTATGTCAAAAAATACATACTAATGTCATAGTATAGTATGTCAAAAAATACATACTAATGTCATAGTATAGTATGTCAAAAAATACATACTAATGTCATATTATAGTATGTCAAAAAATACATACTAATGTCATATTATAGTATGTCAAAAAATACATACTAATGTCACATGATAGTATGTAAACAAATACATACTAATGTCATATTATAGTATGTCAAAAAATACATACTAATGTCATATTATAGTATATCAGAAAATACATACTAATGTCATATTATAGTATGTCAAAAAATACATACTAATGTCATATTATAGTATATCAAAAAATACATACTAATGTCATATTATAGTATGTAAAAAAATACATACTGACGTCATATTATAGTATGTCAAAAAATACATACTAATGTCATATTATAGTATGTAAACAAATACATACTAATGTCATATTATAGTATATCAGAAAATACATACTAATGTCATAGTTTAGCATGTCAAAAAATACATACTAATGCCACATGATAGTATGTAAACAAATACATACTGTCATATTATAGTATGTCAAAAAATACATACTAATGTCATATTATAGTATGTAAAAAAAATACATACTAACGTCATATTATAGTACGTCAAAAAATACATACTAACGACATATTATAGTATGTAAACAAATACTAACGTCATATGATAGTATGTAAACAAATACATACTAATGTCATATGATAGTATGTAAACAAATACATACTAATGTCATATTATAGTATATCAGAAAATACATAC
>NW_023265440.1:0-2175 GCF_013103735.1 Etheostoma cragini
GGTCTGAGTCCATGACTACACCAAGATTTCTGGCTTTGTCTGTTGTTTTTAACATTGTTGTTTGAAGCTGAGCGCAGATTTTTAATCGTTCCTCTTTTTCTCCAAAAACAACCACCTCAGTTTTTCCTTAATTTAAGTTCTGGCACATCCAGCCGTTAATTTGTTCAATACACTTAGTCAGTTTATGTAATGGACTATAGTCCCCTGGCAATAAGGTTATGTAAATGTGTGTGTCGTCCGCATAACTATGGTAACTTATTTTGTTGTTTTCCATAATCTGAGCCAGTGGAAGCATGTTAAGAACCAGTATTAATGCAAAGAAAGGAATGGAGCATTTATTGTAGAGAATAGGTAGGCTGACACTGAAGTATTGAGACAACTGAAAATCTAATTCAGTCTACATATCTGTCTTCTTAAAGACCTAAATACATTTTCTCACCTCAGAGTCATCCGGAGCACGTAACGATTAGCTTCTGTCCCTCTGAACCCTGAGTGACAATCACTCTGCAGTGAATGAGATGCAGTTTCCTCCCTCAGTCTGACCAAGACTATACTTTCAGGGATCATTTCTAGAGTTTCTGACTTGAGGAATGTGTTTCTAAAGTGTTTGGTCTCGCTGACCACGATGAAGAGTTGTGATGTTCCTTTCTGAGCATGAAACTGACAGAGAGTAATGATTCACTTCATATGCTCTCTGTCATTGATGATCGTTCTTTGCTTCTTTATGGAGTATTGAGGAAGGGAATATGATCAGAGTGGTAGTCGCAGATATGTAGAAAACTAACATGTGTGAAGGTAATGAAACATGCTAAGCTTTCTAATTAACTGAAGTTATAGTCAGTCTTGAAGTATGTTTTGTCCATGGTGGACAATGTTACTTGAAAGGGTTAACACCTACTTTCTTGACTTTGTAGTGCCTTATGTTTAGTGTGAAAATGTAAACTGGGTTCAGCCATAATTCATTTCTATTTCTACCTTTGCTTTTCCTACTTCGACATGTCAAAAAGGTGCGTTGTTTGAAAGCCCATCTCTTCACATCCATGTTCCCCTCCCACATGTGTTTCAACTTGACTAATCAGACTGTGTGGCCTTTACAGGATCAGCCTGATTGACATGTATTAAAGGGGTGGAACGGTACACTGAAGTCCCGGGGGACGGGATGGAGTATTGTAACAAGGTTTGAGTACATACAGCAAATACTTGAAGCCAGGTTACTCCACAAGTGAATACGGGGCATTGAAGGTGATGTGTAAATCCTGATTGATTCAGGGATTTTTTGGCCCTATTTGGATCTAAAGGCTGGATAAGCACTGTAGGGAGGAGACGTTGGACTTTTTTTTTTGGTCTCGTTTTAGTGATTGGCATGTCTGGGTGATGGCGTTGGATATGCGTTAGCATGTTGGATGTATTTCCACTCACGTACCAACAACGCCAACCCACAGTCCTCGTTTTATCCACCACTTTCTCACCTGTACTACTGGAACTGACTGGGAAACCAAAGTTTCCCCGTGGGTTGCCACCACTCGCCTTAGGCGAGGCTACTCTTCCTTAGTGCTGCTGGCTCTGACTCATATGAAGGGAAATATGGGGCAAAAGGTGAGAGCTTGCAGAACAAAAAAATCTGAACTCATATGTTTAAATCTGCACTTGTAAAAATACAATTTGCACTTGCAAAAATATTCCCACACATGGGATCTTGGAGCTCTGAGCCAACAGGACGGGGAGGAAATCAGGGTTCTATCACCAGATGAAGGACAACTCTGTCTGGTTTGTTTATGTAGCTACCGTTAGCTAACTAGCCAATGACCGGGCCAACTCACAATCGGACTGACAATTGTTCTTGAAAAAATGCTAATAAACAGAAAAAAAAAACTAAAAATGACGCTGTAATATATTTCTCGTCCTGCCTATGCACCACCTGTCTGTACTTTGTATATCACATTGCACTTTTCTGGTATAGACACAAACTGCATTCGTTGTCTTTGTACTTGTACTCTGCACAATGACAATAACGTTGAATCTTATCTAATAAAAAAAAAAAAAAAGATGGATGTCTTTGCACACGAGCAGTACACACAAGTTTGCACTGTTTGGGACGTCATTTTCTCTAACTCCAGTAACTGAGTGTGCTCAGCAACTTCCTATTATTTAAACTTTTGAGACCTAAGGTCATTT
>NW_023265441.1:0-203 GCF_013103735.1 Etheostoma cragini
TTGGGCACACGTGGGAAAGATTGACAGTACATCCGACCACTTATAAAAAGAGGTCATAAAACTGGCATCCCTGTGTAGCCAATAAGAAGACGAGTTGAATAGTACCAGACATGGCCAGAAAAACTTTACCCTGTGATCCCTTCCAGCTGTTTCAAAGTAAAAATATGGCCTTCTTATGGCATTTCAACATTTCATAAAATTAT
>NW_023265441.1:636-819 GCF_013103735.1 Etheostoma cragini
AATGAACTCAGGGTCATCCCAGAGGCCAAAGCATGTGGAAACTGCAGCAATTTTTTAAGGGTCAAAATTTAGGCGAGAAAATCATATATTTTCAAGTGTCTCAGTTTCTGTCTAGTAAACAGGAGATCCTGGGTTCAAATCCCAGCAGCACCTTGTTGATGGAGAGATTACCTCTGTTGGTGT
>NW_023265441.1:829-987 GCF_013103735.1 Etheostoma cragini
CGGATGTGTGGCCACGAGGAACTTGGTGTAAACAACTGAACAGAGTGCAGTGCAGTATTGTGCTCTTTGGATACTTGTGATATGTGAATGTAGCCATATCTAAACAACAGAAAAGCATCCAAAATGCAAAGGCATATAGATTCTTCCTTCAGCTGCAT
>NW_023265441.1:1289-1493 GCF_013103735.1 Etheostoma cragini
TGCAGATAACATAAGTGTTGAGTGATAATTAGGCATTGCTGGGATTTGGACCCAGGATCTCCTGTTTACAAGACAGGCACTTTAACCACTAAGCTACAGCACCTCCTACAAGTATGGCTTTCATACAAGAATATATTGAGCTAGTGACCTGGGTTCCCACCCTCCATCTATCTTTGCTGAGCAGCTCCAGCACGGGACCCCAAA
>NW_023265442.1:0-1274 GCF_013103735.1 Etheostoma cragini
GTCCTCTCTAACTGGGAGGGACTGATTGGTGGGACGTGTCCTCTCTAACTGGGAGGGACTGATTGGTGGGACGTGTCCACTCTAACTGGGGAGACAGGCATTGTTCAACGTTTTCCTTGATAAAACCCTGCTGCCCTTTCCTGACACACACACCATCTGTCCTTTCTTTACCAGTGAAAATGACAACGTCCCACATGTGTAGACCTGGATCTTAATGTGGATCTTAATGTGGATCTTAATGTGGATCTTAATGTGGATCTTAATGTGGATCTTAATGTGGATCTTAATGTGGATCTTAATGGGACATGAAACAGCTGCTGGAGACCGCCACGGTGCTCCTGACTCAGATGAGACGGGTTCAGGAGACAGAAGACACCCACGACCAACGAGACGAACCTGTCTCCTCCCAGTAAACACAGATGGGGATTTAATCATGCCGATGACAGAAACGAATCATTTCCAAAGGTTCGTCAAAGGTTTTCACACGGGAGCATCAATCTGAGGTAACCACGGTAACCACCGTTGTGGTTGGACGCTGCACCGACATTTCCTGAATGAAACATGAAAACAACAGACCAGGGGTCCCTCGGCCCCATGGTCTAGACCTGCTCTATCTGTACATTATAGAGAGGTCTAGACCTGCTCTATCTGTACATTATAGAGAGGTCTAGACCTGCTCTATCTGTAGATTATAGAGAGGTCTAGACCTGCTCTATCTGTACATTATAGAGAGGTCTAGACCTGCTCTATCTGTAGATTATAGAGAGGTCTAGACCTGCTCTATCTGTTAATTATAGAGAGGTCTAGACCTGCTCTATCTGTACATTATAGAGAGGTCTAGACCTGCTCTATCTGTTAATTATAGAGAGGTCTAGACCTGCTCTATCTGTAGATTATAGAGTGGTCTAGACCTGCTCTACCTGTAGATTATAGAGTGGTCTAGACCTGGTCTACCTGTAGATTATAGAGTGGTCTAGACCTGGTCTACCTGTAGATTATAGAGTGGTCTAGACCTGCTCTATCTGTAAATTATAGAGTGGTCTAGACCTGCTCTATCTGTAAATTATAGAGAGGTCTAGACCTGCTCTATCTGTAAATTATAGAGCGGTCTAGACCTGCTCTACCTGTAGATTATAGAGTGGTCTAGACCTGGTCTACCTGTAGATTATAGAGTGGTCTAGACCTGCTCTACCTGCAGATTATAGAGTGGTCTAGACCTGCTCTACCTGTAGATTATAGAGTGGTCTAGACCTGCTCTATCTGTAGATTATAGA
>NW_023265443.1:0-1168 GCF_013103735.1 Etheostoma cragini
AAAACAAGTACTATACAACAGCAAGACAAATACTATACAGCAAAACAAAACAAGTACTATACAACAGCAAAACAAATATTATACAGCCAAACAAATGCTATACAACAGAAAAATAAATATTATACAGCAGCAAAACAATATTTATACAACAGCCAAACAAATACTATACAGCAGCAAAACAAATACTATACAACAGCAAAACAAATACTATACAACAGCAAAATAAATACTATACAGCAGCAAAACAAATACTATACAACATCAGAACAAATATTATACAGCAAAACAAATACTATGCAACAGCAAAACAAATACTATACAGCAAAACAAAACAAGTACTATACAACAGCAAAACAAATACTATACAGCAAAACAAATACTATACAGCAAAACAAATACTACACATGAAAACAAATACTATACAGCATTGCAAATACTATACAATAGCAAAACAAAACAAGTACTACACAACAGCAAGACAAATACTATACAGCAAAACAAAACAAGTACTATACAACAGCAAAACAAATACTATACAGCAAAACAAAACAAGTACTATACAACAGCAAAACAAATACTACACAGCAAAACAAATATATACAGCAAAACAAATACTATACAGCAAAACAAATACTATACAACAGCAAAACAAATACTATACAGCAAAATAAAACAAGTACTATACAACAACAAAACAAATACTATACAGTAAAACAACAAAAGTACTATACAAAAGCAAAACAAATACTATACAGCAAAACAAAACAAGTACTATACAAAAGAACAAATATTATACAGCAAAACAAATACTATACAACAGCAAAACAAATACTATACAGCAAAACAAAACAAGTACTATACAACAGCAAAAAAAATACTATACAGCAAAACAAATACTATACTGCAAAACAAATACTATACAACAGCAAAACAAATACTATACAACAGCACAACAAATACTTTTCAGCAAAACAAATACTATACAACAGCAAAACAAATACTATACAACAGCAAAACAAATACTATACAACAGCATAACTAATACTATACAGCAAAACAAATACTATACAACAGCAAAACAAAACAAGTACTATACAACAGCAAAACAAAAACTATACAGCAAAACAAAACAAGTACTATACAACAGCAAAACAAATACTATACAGCA
>NW_023265444.1:0-1083 GCF_013103735.1 Etheostoma cragini
GGTAGTATGGTGCCTTGCTCAAGAGGTGACCTGTCATCTCTCCACACTCTGTTGATCTGTACGAGGACTCGAACCCGCGACCCTCAACTCCCTATGGACTGAGCCAACTTGTATATATTCCAATATTAGTTCTTGGATTTCATCCTATTATTATTTCATGTACTCTATATTACACTTAGACTCTCTATCTTACTATTTTTCTTTTTTTTATATTTTTGTGATGACTCCAGCATCAGTTTTCAGCAAGAAAAAAAAAGAAAATACTATTATCGCCCATACTTATTATTAGTCTTCCACCTGATTTTCGTCCCGCTACTAGTCCCGGAGCGTTGCCAACACGCACACAAACAATACATCCAAACGTGTGTAATGATCGGGAATGGTGGGCTATGACTTTTCTAAGAGATTTGCCGCGGGGTTTTACCGAAATCGGAAAAAAACGGCAAACATTTTCTCATTGACTTGAATGGGAAATTTTTGGGAAATCACTCAAAACCCCCCCTCTATGGGACCGTGCTGTATCTCCATACTTTAACGTAGAAACATGATTAAAAGTTTAAACCGAAGACAAGACTTTGGTGTTTATTGGGCTGAATGGGCGTTCAGATACCAAGCCCGGTTTCTCCAGAATCCCGGTCTACGTACCGTCCCGTTTTCATGTGTGTGTATGTAGTGGAATGTTGATTAAAAAATCATCTTAGTTCTCTCTCTAGAACTTGCTTCCACACCAACAATTCAATTTAACGTAGGTATTCTTGTCTAGTTTCAGCTAATGTGCTCGTGTACGCGATATGAATTATATTTTTCACTCAGCGACCTTTCAAATGACGAGAGTTCCCGATCTTCCTCCATCCACCGCCATGTTAAACATCGTCCACATTTCCGAGCAGAACGCAGAGCGAAGACCTTTTTTACATCGCTGAGACGCCCACATTTATAACTTTATCAACATAAATATTATATCAATACGTTCATGAAGGCCTTTTGGTGCCCACGAGGACATTCTTTTATTGATAGCTAGTATCCCTTTGATGATATGATCATTTGTTTGAGAGCTTGTTCAGTGTCTGAATAGCTGGTGAC
>NW_023265445.1:0-2335 GCF_013103735.1 Etheostoma cragini
CAATGCTGAGTTCATGTGTTGAGCCCCAGGCGAGACTTGGAGTAAAGTCTCATGCTGTATCGAGCCTTCTTAGTGTTTAAAAATGTTGATTTGGATGCTATCATAGAAGGGCGCCTAGCAGTCCCATTCAAAAAGGCGAGGCCAGAGTTGGGCTTTAGATGGAGTGATTACGTCTTTCACTTTGCTTGCTGCTTTAAACGACGTGTCTGCGTTGTTGCATTGTATGTTTTGTGTCATCGTTTTAACATGCTTGCGTTTTTGTTACAAATAACATAATTTTTTCCAGTCCTTTTTTTATGTAGTTGTAGTGTACAGTACATAAGTAAAGCCAGTATAATCAAAGTCCTTTTTAGGCAGGTCGACCTGCGGCCATCTTGCAGTTCAGGCAGTTATCAGCAAGCTGAGTGAAGGATACAGCAAGGGATGTAATATGTGTATGCTACACAGCTGCAGTACTGGCTTTACTGATTGTCTAAACGTAACAGCATAGGTTCATCTTTTGCAATGGCATGTGCAAGAAACCTACCACAAATGAACTGACCAATATTCATATCTTTATTTATTTTTTTAGATGAGTCAACACCACACAGGAACCCAGCCTGTACAATGGCTTTGAATTTTCCCAATTAAATACAATTGCATGACAAGGACCTTAAGAGAAACTTTAACTTTTTTATTGTTCTTAACAGAACATCATCACAAAAACAGGGCGGTGGCTCAGCCATGGAGACGGAAATGAGAGGTAAGAAGACTCACTTAAATTGTTCAATAGTAGATAATATATAACAACAAAACTAACAGCATTCGTTTTTTTATAGCCACGAGGGCACCCGTTGCCCGCATGACACAGCGGATGGATTGCCCAACAGCAGCTGGGCCAAATATCCAGTTAAAAAAATATGGCTGTGTACAGGTAACCTATTGCTGCTATACTATATGTAAATTATTTTCTCTGAATGGAAATGCTTTTCTTTTTCGTGCTACTGGATAACAAATGTTCTCTTAACATAGATTCCTACGCCAAAGCTGTGGACTGGTGTTGGTGGCTGATGGACACGTCCAGCATCGAGACAGAAAAGGATGCAAGTGTCCAAAAAAGGCAGCACCGATGCCCAAGGAGGTTCATGACAGATTCTTCAAGCGATGGTAAGACCTTAATTATAAACTACATTTTTTCACATATTTTGCTATCAGTACAAATAATATGGTCTCTGTATTACAGAAGAATCTGTTGCACGACCAGATAAACTGTCCAGGACGGAGCGTGCTTCTGGAAGCCCTGTCTGTAAGTTAAAATGTATACATGCATATAAGAAAGCAGTCATATTTCTTAAGATGGAACCACTGACAGTCAACATGGTGCATATCATGTGATTGTTCTGATGTTTGTCTCTTCCTGTCTTTTTTCAGCTCAGCAGATAACACTTTCTCCACCACCTGCATGTAAGTTTTTTTATATATATATATATATATATATATATATCTTGTCTAATTGTCTAATATAACAGAATAGGTTCATATTTTGTAATGGCATGTGCAGGCCACCATCAACTTCATCTTATATAATAATCATATGTAATTTATCTGTATATGTATCAACGCCATGCAGGAAACCAGCTGGTTGCCCAGAGCAGGATGAGTCTTTAGTGACCCTACCACGGCATGTCACTTCATCTTGGGACCTAGGCTGACAAGAGGTTTTAATTTGACTTATAACTTATCTTCATTTTGACTTCTACTCTAGCGGCCTGCTAGAAAAACTTCGAAAACAGCGATATTTAGAATTAGACATAGCTTACAGAGATTTTTGCATTTGGTTGTAAAAGCTTTTCTTTGCATTGTGAATAAGGGTTTGAAATTAAGCCTTCTCATAAGGGGACATTTTCTGAGGAACATTAATTCCTCTGCTCACTTTTAAGGCAAAGTAGGCTAAATAATAAGTTTTATTTATATTGTGCTTTCAATGGTATGCTACTCAAAAGACACTTTACGGTGCAACCAGCACATTTATCACATAAAAGCATATACAGGAATAAAACCAACACATGAAACTAGCGTTAGCATAGCACACACTTGTTTGGGCTTGCGAGCCAGCCAAAGTTTTGCGTGAGCCCTCCCCTTCCCCCACGCTTTTGCCATAGAGATACACAAAGAAGATGGCAGTGACAGAGACAGATATGAATTCTTTTCTTAACTAGTTTCATTACTTACTTAACCGTTACCTCCACCGAAATGACCGGCAGCTCGCGGTGCTCCATCCCCGGTGTTCCGGTTTAACGAGAGTCCATGTTAACTGGCGACCGTCAGCCAAAAGCGTCTGTTGTTGTCGTAGTGA